>NC_085013.1:1283956-1548956 GCF_963854185.1 Sardina pilchardus
CAACAAAAGTCTGACTCCTGTCCAGGGAAAGGGAAAAAAATTTCAAGGTCCCTGTAGTCTCCCTTTAAACCATTTCTAAATTGGCAGTAAAGTGAGGCTAGCGAGGACCTGGTGAAAGTTAAAGAGACCCTATGCAACATTTTCATAGTCATAAAATCGCTTAGAAATCGTTGTTTTGCTTGACTGACCAGTTTTATCGAAAACAGTACAGTGTCTTGTGTATTCTCGCTGGATTTGGATGTTAAAATTGATTTTTTTGCTTAAATTGATAGAATAGGGATAGAAATAGACATTCCACTTTGTCTTCAAATTTCTACCCTCCATTTTCACATTTTCAGGACATCATCATTTAGGCGGAGCTTAATTTACAGTATAGGGCCATTATAAGGACCTAAACCATGCTGGATTTGGAAGTAAAATGTATTTTTTTTACTGAAATTGGTTGAACAGGGATAGAAATAGACATTCCTCTTTGTCTTCAAATTTTAACCCTTCATTTTCACATTTTTATGACATTATCATTTAGGCAATTCTTAAATTACAGTATAGGCCACTGAATGGACCTCATATATAACTTTGCAGTACAAAAAACAATACATTTTGTGAACTGTAAGAACTAAAAAGTGATTACTTATCAGTACTTAACTAGTCAACTTCATTAACTTTAAAAACAGGACATCTTCTGAACAATATTAACTATTTACATTGAATTCCAATTTAATACAAATGAATGCAAACAATATGAACTATTTCAAAACCAAACACAGGGAATATTCTTGGACAATTTTCCTTTAAATGAAACTCCACTGAGTTTTCACTCACTCATCTCCCTCACTTTCCTCACAATCACTCACATCTTTTTAAAAAAATCTCTTGGTTTTGACAATATGCAAGTGCATGCTGGGGTGCATGAATGTCCTTTTCAAGTACAGGAACAATGTTTTTTTCACTCTTGCTCTTATGGCAGCCACATTTCACAAAGGCCAAGAGCATCTCCCTCCAGATACCACCCATGATCACCTAGGGAAGGCACCTCAAGTTTTGCCTTAGTGCTGGACTTCCATACCCTGGAAATCCAGAGTTCTTGCGAGAGCACAATTTGAATTGTGTCCGCAAGATACTCTGGCCACGAGCAATGATGCATGTTACGTTCTCATGTTACGTTCCGCGAGATAAACTGATGACGACAGCGGTACAACTTTCATTTTTTGTCGTAGTGTTATCCAATTGCGTCGAAGAGTCCATATCAGTCAGAGTAAACATTGGTCGTAGTGTCCAAATGTGTGCAGTGAGATTTTTTCAAATGCATGATTGGTGCCGCCAAATTTTCAAATGCATGCTTGGTGCCGCCACTCGAGTTGGACCATTTTCATTATTCACGGCCAGACCCTTAATCTGAAAGATTCCAGTGTCTGGTTTACTACCAGGCTAAGGCTTCCATACTTAGGTCAAATAGTTTGTAAATATGAGGAAGAAATGCAGCTGGCGATGGTGAATGCTTTCTGCCTTCTGTTCTGCCTTCTGTCCAAATCTACACCAAAAAGAGAATTTCATGCCCTCACAGGAGCAGATTGGGGAGGCAAATTTGTTGGGATAAGCAAACAAAATGGACAAAGCTGCACCTTGAAGAGGGAGACCCCATTATTGACAGCCTGCATGCTTTGGGTTCAACCTTAGATTCCCTGTCAGGAGAAGTGCTTAAGTCGCTGGGAGCTGTTTTGAAAAGGAAAAGAAGGTGAAAAGACTACCATCACCAGCTGCATTTCTTCCTCATATTTACAAACTATTTGACGTATGGAAGTCCAGCACTAAAGCAAAACTTGAGCTGCCTTCCCCAGTTGATCATGGGTGGTATCTGGAGGGAGATTGGTTCTTACCAGTTTGCTGCTTAAATGACTCAGCACCTGAAGTGTTCTTGGCCTTTGTCAAATGTGGCTGCCATATATGAGCAAGTGTGAAAGCCTGCACTTGCGTAGACTGTCAAAACCAAGAGATTTTTAAAAATGATGTGAGTAATAGTGAGGAAAGTGAGGGAGATGAGTGAGTGAAAACTAAGTAGAGTTTCATTCAAAGGAAAATTGTCCAAGAATATTCCCTGTGTTTGGTTTTGGAATAGTTCATATTGTTTGCATTCATTTGAATTAAATGGGAATTCAATGTAAATAGTTAATATCGTTCAGAAGATGTCCTGTTCTTAAAGTTAATGAGTTTGACTAGTTATTTACTAATAAGTAATCACTTTTTAGTTCTTACAATTCACAAAATGTATTGGGTTTTTTTTACTGCAAGTTATTATGAGGTCCTTTCAGTGGGCCTATACTGTAATTAAAGCATCGCCTAAATGATGTCATAAAAGGTGAAAATTAAGGGTTAAAATTCGAAGACAAAGTGGAATGTCTGTTTCTATCCTTGTTCAAACAAGTTAAGCACATTTTTTTTTTACATCCAATTCCAGCATGGTTTAGGTCCTTGTAGCGGGCCTATACTGTAAGTTAAGCTCCGACTAAATGATGATGTCAATAAAATGTGAAAATGGAGGGTATAAATTTGAAGACGACGTGGAATGTCTATTTCTATCCCTTTTCTATCAATCTAAGCAACCAAAAAAATAAATAAATAAAAATGTAACATTCAAACCCAGTGAGAATACACAAGACACAGTACTAGCATAACTCCTATCAATATAAACTAAGAATGCACACTCCTAATGAAAAAATGAGATCAAGATTTTCATGTTACTGCATGAAATCCATGTTAAGACTACATTACTGTACATAAAGGCAGGGATGACACTTTTAAATGAAAAAAGTATTAGCCTACAGGCCTAGATTAAGAAATAGCTAGGCTAATATAATTTTGTCTACTACAAAGGGGGTCTGTTTAACCTTTAAAACACTTAAAGGTCAGAAAACGGAGGATATTATCTAGGATCTGCTATTTTCCAAGTGTGTTTTGACAGTTTGTGCTCAAAAAGTGGGATGAGTTACCATTAAATTGAAAGAAAAGGCAAAAAATCACAAATCGTTCTGCATATTAGGGCTACCCTCAAACAATGTCTGAAAAACTGACAAATATGATGATGAAAATTTGAAGACAAAAAAAATCTTGTTATTTAACATCTGTACAAGCAATTTCTGCAAAAAAATCAAAATTAACATCCAAATCCAGCGAGAACTTGTTTTCTGACACAGCGCACTATATCCGCTATTGCAGCCTTGCAGTTTGTCCAGGGAGTGATCGCTCCTTGTTTACATCTGGAAGTCTGAGATGTGTGAGGAACGAGAAGAACCACGCTTGCAATTTCTATAATTATATATAGCCCATATATATATATATACACGCTAAAGCTGTAGGGGAAGCTCTGCAGAGAAATATGCAAGCATAAAACGAAAAGTGAAAGCGAAACCGGGGATGAAATCGCCAATCCTGCATAGTTTCTCTTTAAGAAATATTTAAAGAAGATCAAAGAAAGTAGCTAAATGTCAGTTCCAGGGATTGATTTTCTAAAAACCAGGACAGTGCATAAGTAACAAGTTATTAGTCAGGGGGCCAAAACTGATATTAAAACTTTGTCGGACACTTTTTGGTACAAGCATACAACCTATCCAGTATTAATATTTAACCCCTCAACATGAGTTCTAGCTAGGTTGTCAGCTTAAAAATGTTTTTGTCCATTTTCTTAAAAATGGTAAAGCGTTTTTTTTCCCCAAAAGTGCTTCCATTTTCTTCCATGTTACCTACTGTAATTTTGGGAAATGTGCAATATAATCCAACTTGTGTGCAAGCATGATCATTACAAAATAATGATCAATAAATACATCAATAAGATGTTCTTTCCTCCAAAACCTCTAGCAATCAGTACCCCTATCTATGGGAATGAGTTAAGCCAAGTTTAAAGGGATAATCCGGAGTGAAATGCACTTTAGATCAATTTTTCGGACTATTGGGAGTACATACGTTGAGTTGACACCAAAATCATGTCATTCGGATGTATTTTGAGAAAGTTCGAGCTCACCGTTTTTAGCCAAAACTCGTTAGCCTGGAGGTGACTCGGGCATGTCATTTCGCCGCTACAAAACGCTATATTTATACCTATTCTACTGTTCCAAACAACACTACACTTACGTGGTAGTGAGTAGAGGGTCCCTAAAGCCAAACCGAAGTATCCCCACGTCTTTATGTGGTCGGATAGAGAGTCCAGAATGAATTTAATCGAGTCAGTACCTTTCCGGAAATGTCGCTGTTGCAGCTAGCAACGTTTTCACAACACTTTACTAACATTTCCGGAAAGGTACGGACTCGATTAAATTCATTCTGGACTCTCTATCCGACCACATAAAGACGTGCGGATACTTCGGTTTGGCTTTAGGGAACCTCTACTCACTACCACGTAAGTGTAGTGTTGTTTGGAACAGTAGAAGAGGTATAAAAATAGCGTTTTGTAGCGGCGAAAGGACACGCCCCGGTCACTTCCAGGCTAACGAGTTTTGGCTAAAAACGGTGAGCGCGAACTTTCTCAAAATACATCCGAATGACATGATTTTGGTGTCAACTCAACGTATGTACTCCCAATAGTCCGAAAAATTGATCTAAAGTGCATTTCACTCCGGATTATCCCTTTAAAGCTTGTAGGGAAAGACATGCAATGCTGCACAAGTTGTAATACTTTAATGTTAAGGTGAAAATGTAGAACTGTAGATGGTGGTGTATAGTGCTATTTAACTTCATTCATAAACCAGGTTGTGACACAAATTATATTTAATTTACATGTTACTATAGTTATTAATTCAATCCAAACATAATTGCTCTCTCACTTCATAGGGTTAGGGGTTAGTAACTAGTTAGCATGAATAACTTTGTAATAGCTGTATGGCAAAGGTATGTTTTCCCCCTGTAAAACCTGGGAAGCTAATTTATCTGAAATTATTTGAGTAAACCGGATGCCTTGACATTTGAGTTTGGTAACTCATTTAATTTCGGTGTAAATAAGTCATTCAACTGAGTTATTACAGTGTGTATTGCATTTTGTGTTATCAACTTAAATGAGTCAAGTAAACTATACTCATTTTATTCACCTAATATCAACTTGAGTGAATTATTTGCTTTCCACTCATTTCAAGTAAATCATTATGACAAGTAAGAAATATGTACACACACAAAATGCAATGTACTCAATGTACTCAAATGTGTGAGCTATTTCTATGGATTATGGGTAAATGCTACTTTGTTGTTCTAATAAGTATGTGTTATCTTAGCTGTTAATTGTGGCTTCTCACTGTTTAACAGGTGATGGGCAAAAACATTGTGTTGATGATTTTCAGAATATGGTCAGAAATACCATTAAGGAGAAGCCCATTCTCAAAATATAAAGAACATTTTGAAGTTCACTTTTTCTTGGCCTAATGCAAAGTTGATTGCGTTCTCAATTTGACTTTGACCTAGTTACTTGAAAGTGTCACAAAGTTGAGTATCCCAATGGTGTGATTGAGCCTCCTATTGTCCGTCTGCATTGTCTCTTGGCTAGATACAGATGCATTATGCATGTTTACATTTAGTAAGTATTACCCCTCTTATGGACAGGATATGAACTTGGAGTAAGGATTTCAGGATTTTTTATAGGCTCAAATTTCTATGAAATGAATAGGATTACTGCAGAATGATGGTAATTGTGAAACAAAATATTTACATTCACCATGGCAGTACTGGCCATCATGATATACTGTATCTTCGGATTACAGTTGCACCTGTCAGAAGCATTACACATGATCTAAGATTTTAACATCAGCCCACAGGCCAAGTCTGTTATGGATAGTCATCTGCTTGATGGTGTGTGGCGTCAATGTAAATAGCACAATAACATGACAGCTATAGTATAGCCTTAAATATAGTTTAACTACTTATTGCATTTAAGATTCAATTTAAGTCTAAATGAATATGTGATATGTGTTAATAATACTATGGAGAGTGGCATTCTGGAAAATGTAATGTGTGGTCAGCCATTTTTTCTTGTGAACATAATTAATGATTACTTATTTGAAATGAGTGGCAATCATATACAGTCATGGCTGAAAGTGTTGGCACCCCATGCTAAAGGTGACTAAAAAGAGGGATATAAAATGAATCTTAATGTGTTAAGTAATACAATGAGGATATACCCAACCTTTAAGGAAACCTTTTTTCTTTGTGGATGAATAATGTATCATAAATAAATAAATGTTCTTTCTTATAACACTGGGGTCATAAGTATTAGCACCCTATATGTTAACCCTATGTGCTCAACTCCCATAGAGGCAGACAGATTTGTTTTTTTAAAGGCCACTTATTTCATGGATCCAGGATACTATACATCCTGATAAAGTTCCCTTGGTCTTTAGAACTAAAATTGCCCCACATCATCACACACCCTTCACCATAGAGATTGGTATGGTGTTTTGTTCAATTTTGTTCAGTTAGCCTATTAGCCTGTTTGATATGGTGTTTTGTTCAATTTTGTTCAGTTAGCCTATTAGCCTGTTTGATGCTCATTGAGCTCAATGCAAATCAAACCAGCCTGCCCCTATGTTAACCCTTTGAGCTAAATTCTCATAGTATAGGGGTGTCAATACTTATGACCCCAGTATTTTGGGAAAAACATTTATTTATTTATTTGTTTATGATACATTATTCATTCACAAAGAAAGTTGGTGTCCATAAAGGTTGGATATTTCCTAATTGTATTACTTAAGGCATTAAGATCAATTCCCAAAAGATAATTCTATATTCCTCTTTTTAGCCAACTTTAGCATGGGTTGACACTTTCAGCCATGACTGTATTTTACTCAAGTTGAAATTAGGTGAATAAAATATAGTTTAGTATAGTTTACTTGACTCGTTAATGTTATCCCAACACAAAATACACGATTAAATGAGTTACCAAAGTCAAATGGTTCAAGGCCTCCGGTTTCCTCAAATTATTTGAGTTAAGTTAACTTCCCAGGTTTTACAGTGTATCCAATCAGTGGTGCTCAGGTGGGCAGCCAACAGAAGGTACCCAGGGACCATGTCCATGTGCTCAGTCTGAGTCCTGGTCGGGGACATCGACACTGCCTGGTACTGCACTGACTTCCACTTTCCTCACATCCACTTATCGTCAGCTCCAAGCACCTGACCTGTAGGCCATACAGGCTCTGTGGTTAAAAGCTGGGGGACAAGCATGCCATCATTCATGTGCCTTCTGTTGGCTGCCTATACCTGAGCACCACTGCTTGGATGGGGAAAAACATACCTTTGCAATTACCTATTACAAAGTTATTACTACAAACTAGTTACTAACCTCAAATCCTAAAGAAGTGAGACAGCAGTTATGTTCGGGTAGAATTGATAACTATAATGATATGTCCATTAAATATACTTTGTCACAACCTGGTACATTAATGAAGTCAAATAGCACCATAGACCACCATCTACAGCTCTGCATTTTCGCCTTAACATTAATGTATTAGAACTTGTGCAGCATTGCACTGTCTCTCCCTACAAGCTTTAAACTTGGCTTGACTCATTCCCATAGATAGGGGTACTGATTGATAGAGGTTTTGGAATACTATGTTGTTTCCAATCTGATATTCACTTTGAAAACTGGTTCTCTTTAGGCAGACATTTTTTCATTCTGACACTTCAGCAGACATCCCATGAGTGTTGGCTTTCATTCGATACCATTTTTATCTATATGGTCCTTGTGGTTGTGGATTTATCGTTGGCATGTCGTGTTGAGCAGGAAACCAAAAAAATGGCCTGAAATTGCTTGTACAAGTCACACAATTTTTTTTTAGCTTGACAACCACCATAATATCTTACCTATGGGTGTCTTCTAACTAAAAAAATAGGGTGACAGCTTCGCAAAAGTCTTAACGGAAGCCCTTTTCAGAATTGGCCCCCTGACTATATACTGTATGTAGATTAAACTTGGACCCTCTTGTAGTAACAGTTGAACTGCACCTAGAGACAGATGTGACACGTTTGTTGTCAGAGGGCCTTGTGAAAACCACTCTGGTATTTTTGTTGTGTTTTTTGGAGGGGGAAACAGGGGATCTTGATTGCTCCACTCAATTCCACCCTCTTCCATTCTGCGCCCCTCCACTTTCTCCATTGGTCGTTTCCTTGCCAAGACGCCCCAACGGAGGCCAAATATCTGAGTACTGACTAATCTCTGCCTCTGTTTTAGCGATGAGCGCAAAGCTCCCGCCGGAGCTCAAAGGCTTTCGAGGCGGCAGCCAGGAGTAGGCAGTGAGGTCACCGCCACTTCTGGGTGAGGTCATTTCTTGTCCCACTGCCCATGCTTGCGCTAGTGAGCCCACCTCCCCAGCTCCTTCAGTAGAGCCTAAACAGCCACTGACTGCCAGAGCCCCCCCCCCCCCACACACACACACTCACACACACATATTCATACACCCTTTATATGGCAGCATGAGGCTCAGTGGAAAGCTCTGAGAAACACAGCACAAACAGGAGCTAACTGTGAGCAACATGATGTGTCTCAAACTCCTGAGACTCCTGGGAGTCAAGCTAATGTCTACTTAAAGGCATAGTTCGTTATTTTACACTTTAAGCCTGTTTTCTGTATTGCCTAGGATGCAAACGAGTGGTTGACACCGAAATCTCGAAGATTGGTCCTGTTGCTGCAATTTGGCTGCTTTAGAATGTTCTCTGTATGGCTTCAGCATTGCTCGCTATGGGCCAGGACGATTCTGTCCTTAAAACACCCCTAAACATTTGTTTATAAAAATGTTAGGCATTTTGTAAATCCCATTGGTTTCTGTAGGAAGACTCATTGCTCGTTGATATTACTCCGCCACCGGAAACGGAAAGGGGGCCTGCTTATATTTGTTTGTAGTCCTTTCACTCAGAACATTGTCACCATCTAGTGGTCTGGAGTGTGTAATCTTCAGATTCAAATACAGAGCAGAAGTTTATACACGGTTGAGAGGTATCTGAAAAAGTAGTGAACGTATAGTAGATAAAAGATGACAGAAGCTGTATTTCGCTGCGAAACTTGCTATAGAAGATTGTTGAAAACCAGTAACCTCTCGGTGAGTTGCACATTTTTTAAAACGTTAAGGACATAATCATCCTGGCCCATAGCGAGCAATGCTAAAGCCATACAGAGAACTTTCTAAAGCAGTGTGAAATACCGAACTACGCCTTTAATCAGTGATGGACGAAGTACATTGATTATGTACTTAAGTGAAAGTATAGATACCTTGTGTCAAATATTACTTGAGTAAAAGTGAAAGTACCCACTTTGAATTTTCACTTAAGTAGAAGTATAAAAGTATTTGCCTTCACATATACTTAAGTATTAAAAGTAAAAGTACTTCAATGAATTATGGTTCTAATGGCTTAATTATAATTACAATGTATCATTTTCACATCAAAGCTCCTGCTAAATCAGCTTATATTAGGTGAAATACTAATGCCACTCTTAAATAGTTTCTTACATTTGTCTATTTGCTTACAAGCTATCTACAGTGGGGAGAACATGTATTTGATAGCCTACCATGCTAAAGTTGCCTAAAAAGAGAAATATAAAATCATCATTTGACAATTGATCTTAATGCCTTAATTAAAAAAATGAGTAAAAATCAAACTGCAAACAAACAGATTGCCATATGGCATTTTTTTACCCATATGGTGCTTTTTCCAGTAGACCTATTAGCCTGTTTGATGCTCATTGAGCTCAATGCAAATCAAACAGGCTAATAGGCATATACTGGAAAAAGCACCATGCCAATCTCTAGCTGTGGTGAAGGGTATGATGATGTGGGGCTATTTTAATTCCAACGGCCAAGGGAACTTTATCAGGATGCATATATCCTGGATCCATGAAATAGCTGTCCTTTAAAAATAAAAATCTACCTGCCCCTGTGTTAAATTCCCATAGGGTTACATAGGGGGTCAAATACTTCCTTCCCCCTAGCATTTAGGAAGAACATTTATTTATTTACGATACATTCTTCAATCACAAAGAGAATTGGTGTCCTTAGCCCCCCCCATTATGATAATAATGACAAAGTAATTGTGTTGTAGAAAATCAATTTGTTAAGAACTATGATGCTGTTTGATTCATTTATAAATGGTACACTGTCACTTTAAGACTCTTGCCGGCTCCACTCAGTGGCTGCCCTTTATAAAGCGGAGATATCAGTTATCAATGCACTCTCTCCCTTTCATGGACGCTCACACGTTCCCAATTACGTTATGAGTAACAAACAGTGTAAGTTTGCAGTAATGTTAACCACAACGTCGTTGCTGGAAAAAAAAAATATCGAAAAGCAAATGATAGCCTAAGTGCGTGGCGGGCCAGATCTAAACTAATGCATGCTCGGCGGGCCGCACTGAAGTGCGTGCAGGACGCAGTTTGGACACGTGATTCGCTTTGCCAAAATGGAACGAGAGGGTTTTCATAAACGTAACGGAGTAAAAGTACGAATTTTCACTTAAAAATGTAGTGAAGTCAAAGTACAAAGTCTCACCAAATATAAATACTTAAGTAAAGTACAGATACATCAATATGCTACTTAAGTATTGTAACGAATTACATGTACTTCGTTACTGTCCACCACTGCCTTTAATAGATGAGGAGTGATTAAAAAAAAAACACTAGAGAAAGTGACACTATGGTGCATTAGATACGGTGAAGATACAGTACTATGTTAAACTAAGTTAACATAAGGGACTACAACTACTTTTTAATGAATAATGGCAAGACTCGATAGGCTCTAATCCAATTAAAACATGTGAAACTACACAGTTCAAGTGGGTCTAAAAGTCTGAAAGCAATTTGGTATAGAACAAAATAACGGAAATTACACCAATTGTAACCATGATGACTTGGCAAACTGTTTCAATGTGCCATTCTTCCAATTCTTCTGAGCTATGCCTGTGAAACTGACCCCTCACATATACAATAAAAGGGTTATATTTGGCACAATACAAGTGTTTCAGATTCCACTTAACCTAAAGATGCTAAAAGCTTAAAAAAATCAGGCATGTATTTAACATTAATTTCTTCCTCCCTTGCTCTTTATCCTTCACCCTGTGGTGTACAGTAGTTCGTGTGTGAATGAATGTTCTAACAGGTACAGGGAGGTGGCAAAACTCCTGAGCTATCCAGGGTCCTGAAGAAAGCCCCTAGCATTGGGACAACTGCAAATGCAAGCAATACTCATCCTAATAGCAGTAGATGACCCAAACATACTGTAAATACAATAAATACAATTGTATTATAATAGCTAATAATCTGTAGTGAATGAAAGTGAATAGTTGAGTCAGTCCTCAGGGCCATGCAGTGTACTATTCAGCTTTGGACAAAGGCGTCTGCTAAATAACCATAACCATAACCATAACCATAACCATAACCATCTTTGCCAAAATCTGAGGAAGAGGGGAGGGGGGCAGACTCCTCAATCAATCAGAGCAGTGAGGAAAGGCCACTGGCTATATTTTACATAGCAAACAACTCACTCTGTTCTGCACTATCCAGAACAGCAGGGACACAGAATAACAGGAAGTCAACATCTAACCTGTAAAGGCCTCAGAGCTAATACACTCCCCCTCTGATACCCACTAATAACATACACAAAATGCTTCCTCAAGTAATCTACGATAAACAAAAGACAGCTTTTTGGCAGAATACAACAACTGAAGCCTAAACATTTCCATGTGTCCCACCTTCATGACTCACAACAATTACAACCATTTCAGAGAAGCACACTACACAATCGCAAAGTTCACCATTCATGCAGCACCTAACAGCAAATGTCTGACACGTCAGAAGGACCTCTCATTAATATTCCATTGTGTACACAAGACTGAAGTACTGATTGATGACAGCTGGAGTAGATAGGACTTTTCCAAATCCAATAATCTACATCAACTCGTTCTTGTGCACTGATTAAGGCTTGAAGTAAATAGCTGGGAGAGGCAGGCTGGCTGTTGGCAGTTTGTAGGCCACCACAGCATGCAGTTAAATTGCTGAAGCCTTCAGAAACCAGACAGGCTGCCAAAAGACAACAGGACTGTGAGCACTCACTTGTCCCAGAATTCAATCAGACAAATGGAATTAAAACACAATTTGCACCACATATATCAAATTTAGAGTGATATAATTTAGCCACCTCTCAAGCCAACCTCCCCTTCTATGTGAGATCTGACTGTTTGACCTGTTACTCCACGAACAGCTTCCAGCATGTTTAATCACACTGTAAGAAAAGCTTTGAAGTGATGTGGATGGATTAGCCATGCCAGTTACTTATGGCATGCCACCCTCCTCACTGACAGATTAAACAAAGCGCAGGCGGTCGAGGCTGTCTCTGAGATATGAATGATGACTGGAAATCTGTGAGGTGATAGCTACGGTGTGAGTAATGGCGGGCCTGACTCAGTTCTCACCTGTTCTACGCAACTCGAATGTGACAGGGTTGGAAAATGGAAGAGATATACCAAATGCATACTGGGATGCATGTGAGCCCTCCCAGGAGGTCGGAGGTGGGTTCTAGACTGGGAATGTGAAAACCCCCCTCTGGTGGTTGTGTGAGCGATCAAAACTTGACATGCTAGCTTCTCTACAGAGCTGAATCTGAATGCAATCAGATTAACTGTTAAGCTTTAATGGTATCTGTAACAAAAATAAGTGTACTGTTGGCTTACTTATTTTGAACTGATTATACTTTTGTGCACTGATCAGAGATACACTAAATTGATTTCTATTTGGCTTATACTGATAAGTATACATATATCAAGCCTATATTTAATTCAAATATATGTAACATATACTGATGAAGTATATTTACTTGTAGCCAGAGACTGATGTTTGAGAGGCAACAAGACCGATTCTCATTCAATTTCATTTTATTCAGTCTAATATACCCTTCCGATAAACGTTTAGTTTTCTGAGGATATGCTTTGAGCATACTATCATGAACATGAAAAAGTGGGCTAGAAACATACATCAGCAATGGGCGGCAGTGTCCGGAGAGGAGTCGTCCAGGAACCAGAAGGTTGCAGGTTCGAGCCCAACTCCTCCTGACAAAACACTTGACCCCAAAAGTGTTCCTGATGTGCAGGTTAGCGCCTTGCATTAGCGCCTACGCAATTGGTGTGTGTGTAATATAAATAAGCAATATAAATGCTGCAGTCCATTTAGCAAACTAACAGAGCACCTATACGTTCACTTGTAGTGCACCTAAAATGTAACCTAACCTCGTGGAGGGCAACAGTACTGCAGTGCTCTTCACTCTCGTTGTCCATGTCCTGGAGCAGCTCACAGAGCCTCTGCTTCTCATCGAGTGTCATGGGCACGTGGTGGCCAGAGCTTGCCAGCTGTCACGTTCCACAGGGAGAGAGAGGAGAGGCATCATGTGAGTAAGGTTTCAAATTCAATTCAGTCACCACACACACACACACACACACACACACACACACACACACACACACACACACACACACACACACACACACACACACACACACACACACACACACACACACACACACACACACACACACACACACACACACACACACACACACACACACACACACACACACACACACACTTCCCCAAGCTTCAGGGATCTCTGATCTCTCTTTCAAAGGCAGGCCCAGATGACGAAAAAAACAGGTGGACAAGGGATTCATTTATGAAATGGACTGCCATATGACTGACCTCGCATGACTTCTGACTTACCTCAATGTTTTTTGTCACAAAGTTCTGTGTCTGCTTGCCTGTGGCGTCCCCCGTCTGTCTACTGTCTGCTTTGCCCTCTTTGTCCTGCTCCTGATCCACTTCAGATGGGTCTGTTGCTGAGTCACTCTTCTTACTTTCACCTGTACAGATAAACAGGACAAGACGAGTGCTGTCAGAAAAAAAAAAAAATTGATCAGACTATATCTCCCCTACATATCTGAATTATGTCAAACGCAAACAACAATCATAAGGAATAAATGTTAAAACTATGTGCTCCTTTTTTATTACATATAGGTATAGGGATGTTATTTTCCTAACTAGTGTATACAAAACTAGGCCGTAATCTCATTTATGTATTTCAAGAATCTTCCAAGTGTCTATAGAGAGGTCCTCGTTTTTAGTGTTAAGATGATTTACTCATGCGGATACTGCCATCTAGTGGCTAGAAAATCAGAAGTGTTTTTGCTACGGAGCACGCTTACAATGTCACCTTCCAAAGGAAGAGAATAATAATGAAACAGGAGTGGCAAAATATATCAAGCTGCATACCTTGCACACATTCCTGACTGGGATACTCTTTTTCAGGAATCTGAGTCCCAAAGACGGGAACAACGTCCAGCTCAACATTGGACTCATGAGCTTGAAAATGTGGGGGGTGGGAGGTTGTGTGAGCTTTTGATACTGTTTCATAGATAATATAATATATGACTTGAGAAGCAACTGCTGTATGCTATACTCACATGTGGAGGATGTCAAGGCCAAAAAGAACTTTGTGTTTTCAATAACATCCTTGCAGCTACCTCTTGTTGGGAGTTCCTTTAAATTCAATGCAATTAAGCAGATGAAGGATGAAATAGATAACACTCTATATTCCAATATGGTTTAGTAAAGTTGCTATGGTAAAGTTCACATTCTATGCACACTGAAGGTTGCTGAAGCTCTTTTTTTAAAAATGAGGTAAGAGGTAACTTCCAGTCCAAAGATGTTGGTGGTTATGTCCATCATATTAAAAGGGTAATTTAGCTCTACAACAGGGGACCATTGCAAATGTTCTGCATTGAAACTGTAGTAGCAGCATCACATTTCTTGCCATACCTGCAGCTCCCGCCATAGCTTTTGGGAAAGCTCTCGCCCTTTCTTTTTCACTTCCTTTTCTTTGGAGACCTTCTGAGCCAGGATTTTGTCCAGTCTCTTCATCTTCTTAATAGCCATCTGCAACTCTGGATCATCATTCTCTTCATCCAAACCATCTGTCTGTGATGTCTCTGCAACATTCAAAATATGTTCTCTAAATCTGGGTTTTTGTTTTGTTTTTGTTTTTTTCCAAGACTTAGGCTACTGAGGAGGCTACTGAGGATCTATATTCTAGGTGGATATGTAAACAAATCACTTTGGCTTGGTTATATTCTAGCCTGTCTCAGATTCATTATTTACTCTTACCTGAAGGGAGATGATCACCTGGGGCATCCTCATCAGAAATGTTTTCTGCAAAGCTTTTAGCTTCAAAGACCATTGTGTGAACCTTCAAAAAGCAGAGGTGTCAAGACAAGAGAGGGTCTAGAGGGAGTGCTCTGAATTCCTGTAAGTGTCTATCAGAATATTCAGTCTGCTCAACTACATTTTCAAGCCTTATGCAGTAAGAGTGATGTGGCATTTCTGTTGTCTAAAACAAATTATATTGTTTGTCTGTCGCAGATCTTTAAGGCTTAGACGTTCAAATGTCCCTGGGCCTGCTCGTGAAAACCATTAAACAACCATTCGGCTACACAAAGGCAAGTAATACTGGGGTAGCTTATTGTGATTGATAAGGAGTATTATTGAATATTAAATGTGTTTTGGTGTGACTTCGGTCTCACCTGTTCTTCTATGGTATCAGAACTAAGTACTTCCAGGGACGTCGGACTTGCACGGATAATTCTGCCACCCTCGCCTAAAGATGCTGTTGATACACGACTTCCAATACGGATACGGTCACTCGAGGCAGGACGGGAAATATCTTCCAAACAGCCCCTCGTTATATCCATCTGATGACAAAGAAGTGCTGAAACATAAGTATGTATAATACATGAACTTCAACTGTTCCTGCAGTTTGTGAGATAGCTGCTAGTATGCCATGCTGCATGAACGCACCCCACAAGCGAAGAATATTGAAAACGTAGCTGCTAGACTGACTAAAAAAGATAAGTAGTTTGTGTAAGTGACAGCTGCTGAGGTAACGTTAAGGTGAAGTTAGCTAAATACATTTCTAAAAAAAAAAAGGCTAAGCTCGCTAGCAAGAGTAGCAGCCACTGCTAAGGCCATCGACTGGAAATGGCACCTGCTACCCTTCAGAAGCTGGAACAAACCTTCACATGTTCTTGGGTGAGTTATCCTGAAAAGAATCGTTGGCAGTCTATTTATGGCGAAAGTACTTTGCCACCAAAATACATCACCCGATCAATTAGGATTCACATTCAACGAAGTAACGTTAGTTGTTGCTAGTTGTTTTCATAGATAGACAGTAAAAAGAAAGTTTCAAACTGCACAACACGGTAACCAAGAACGCCACCGATGTCCCGGTGAAGCACCCGATTTGGTTCCCCCCCCAGTTCGTGTTTCCCCTATAGGTCTTTCTGCAGAAGCTCTAGTCGGCTACCGTAGCTGAAAACCGGAAAACGCGATTCAGTACTAAGAATACGTACGGTAACCTAGCCACAACGCAAGAACTTTAGTATAGTGGCGTAAAGGAAACACGAACTGGGGGGGAACCAAATCGGGTACTTCACCGGATGTGGTTACCATTCAGGCGATGTTGCTGTTCACGGTCCATGAGCAGCACTGCCCGAAAAGACAGTGGCCCTCATTTGTCAACAGAGTGTAGAAATCGTATCTGAGCGCAGAAATCATCTTACGACGGGGCTCACGTGTGATTCATCAAACTTTCGTATCACTCCAATTCCAGCGTAAGAATAAACGTGTGTTAATAAATTTCGTTTTATTCTTATGTACATCTATGTCCCATGTGTCTAACATGTATTTTTCATAACAAATGTATATATTTTTACTTAAAATGCTAATTATTGGCTGACCATGTTTTTCCTCACAGCACCTAATCAAATAGACAGACATGTTAATGTTATGTAGCATCCAACACCAACTATGCTTACAAAATATAGCCGATCATTTTTCTAGTAGGCTAGGCCTAGCTACTAGGGGTGTATACCTTGTGATAGTATTTGTCCCCCCAGATGATACCAATCAGCCCCCCTGGCTCATGGACTGTTATATAATCCATACAATATAACTTTGAACTTCGCAGTTAATCTGTCTTTCCCAGACCATGAACTTTAGCCCTAGGCCTACTACTGTAAATGATGAATGAAGTTGTAAGTCTAATGCCAATGGCCAATGTAATGCCAAAGGAACTAACCTAAATTATGGTGCACTTGTGCTCTATGAATGTTGCCACTTTTTTAGTGTAGGCTAATGTTCTTTCATTGTGTACTGTACTACTGAAGGTGAATCAATATAGTAGCCTATGTGGGGACTATTTCAAGGGTCTCTGGTGGATCTTAAGCAGCAGACAGTGTGTCTGGCATGCTGATGGTTGTACTTTGTGGATGTGCACAATTGGTTCAGAAATTGTTTGAAGTGGTACTCTCAACATTGTGTCTATGTCAATTGTATAATATTGTATATTGGGGCCGTATTTGAGGGGTGTCTGGCAGGCCCTTTGCAGCAAGTCTTTTGGCATGGTGATTTTTGGGTTCAGTGGGATGTGCTTTTTCATTTCAAGGTGGTTTCATGTACCTCCTTCGTTTGATCTAAGCCATATCTGAGGGGCCCTTTTTTGGTGTCTGCCGGGCCCTTTGCAGCAGATAATTTGTCTGGCAGGGGCCATTCAGTACTCTGTGTGACCTGCCTGTTCATATCAGATTGGTTTAAGATGGTACTTTTGAATGTTTGATCGAACACATTTTTTCAGCCCTCGTTGAGGCCTCCAGGGGCCAAACGCAGCAGGGCTCCGGCAGACATTGATATCTTCATAGGAGAGGTCATCTCCTGGATGCCCCTGTGCTCAAACGTTGGCACTCTTTTCGTTTGATCAAAAGGCTCTGGGCTGCCGGACTATGAGTGAGCTTCTGCAGAACAACAAGAAATGTCCAGGGAAGAAAAGAAGTTTATGGAGAAAAAGCTCTGCTCAGCTTCACACCGGACACTACATGTTTCAACTTCTCTTTCTCTCTCACTCTCTCTCTTGTTTCGGTCTTCGTTTGTCTCTCTCAGTGTGTGTGTTTGTGTGAGATTTATTTCTCCACATAATATCACTTTCTTTCTGTTTATCTATCCATTTCTCTCTTGCAAATGGCAAATACATCTCTTCTTCCCTCTCTCTCAGTCAGCTGTTTCCCTCTTGGTTCTCTTACTCTGTCACTTTTTTTCTCATTTTCACCCTCTCCTCTCTGTCTATACGGTATATGTCTCTGTCTGTCTAAGACATGTCACAGCGGGCAGCTGCCACTTGGGGCTATTTACCCATTTGAAGGCATGTCTTTCAGAAAATAAAAATAAAAGCAATCTGTGGGGTGTTAATAAAAATGGAGAGAGACCATAACATCGACTATGCCTTATAAGTGTTTAATAGAAGTAGCTTACGCAAGTTAAAAATGTCATCAGCTATCTAGATTATAGCAGGGTCTTCTGGTCGTTGTTGTTCTGAGAAAGAGACATAAAGCTGCTGCAGCAAGAGGGTAGAGTGTCACTGGACATTCTCCTGTTCTGTCTGTGCAGAACAATTTTCTCTCTGGTTCTTCTCCTCTTCTCCTGGACGACCTGCATCTTCTGCTGTAGTGTCAGGAGCCTTCTCTCCACATCCTCCAGCCCAGAAATTATAGCTTCTTTCAGGGCCAGACCCTTCGTTTTCCAGTCTTCCAAGCAGGTTGTGGTCTTCATCATCTCAGACTTCAGCTATACAGGGAGACAAGACAATGTCAAACTAGTCCACCTGTCTGTGATCAAATGCAGTTGTTCATTTGTTTCATTCATATTTTTTTGTCACTGTTCATAAGTCTTGCATGAGATCTGTGTGTGTGTGTGTGTGTGTGTGTGTGTGTGCTCTGTACACACACACACACACACACACACACACACATAGGCTATATGTTTTTCTTTTTTTGCAAGACATGACTGAACTCACCTCTGATCTCCTCTCCAGCTTTTTCATGTAAACTTTGCACAATGAAATGATCACAGCTGTCAGTAGAATAACTGATAGGTATGGGTACATGGCATCCACTGCGGAGAGGATAACATTCTTTCCCTCAGATGCCTTGGAAGAGAGTATGGAACCAAACTCTTCTGGGGTCATGTCCAGTCCCACCGTTGCCCATGCTGGAAGACTGGAGAAAATGGGAATATTTTCCTCCTTAGGTGGTGGAGTGTAAAATGGCCATATGTCTGGGAACATCTTCACTGGTTGTTAAACAGGCAGAAGTTCTCAATAAGCCTTCACAGGCCTGACACTGAGAATGTTCAGGCAGAGAAGAGTAATTATTACATCATACAACAATGGACAAGATAGAATTTCAGGTGTGAACATTCCAAAACAGTCAGAACAGAGAAATCAGAAGAGATGATCAAAAATGAATTTAACTTGTAATAGTTTTAGCATGCATTTTGCTCTAAAACCATTTGCTTGAAACACATGCTAAAGTTGACAATATAAAATCGTGTTTTGAAAATTGATCTTAATGCCTTAAATGAAAAAATGAGGAATATTCAACCTTTAAGGACATCTGTTTTCTCTGAATAGGCTAATGTATTATAAATAAATAAATGTTTTCCTTAAAATACAGGGGTCATACGTATTGGAACGCCTATGTGTTAAAAACCTATGTAACCCTATGTATTGAAATTCCCATAGAGGCTAGCAGATTTTTATTCGTTTTATTTTTAAAATGCCAGTTGTTTCATGTATCCAGGACACTATGCACCCAGATAAAGTCCTTTGGAATTAAAATAACCCCACATCAACATACCCTTCACCATATGAGATTGCTTGGTTTTATTTCAGTTAGCCTATTAGCTGTTCATTCTCATTTACCTCATGCAATACAAACCAGCTAATAGGCTATAACTGAAATAAAACCATGCCAATCTCTGGTGAAGGGTATGTGTTGATGGTTTGATTTGTATTGAGCTCAATGAGCATCAAACAGGCTAAGGCTAACTGAACAAAACACCATGCCAATCTCTAGATATGGTGAAGGGTGTGTGATGATGTGGGGCAATTTTAGTTCTAAAGACCAATGGAACTTTATCAGGATGCATAGTATCCTGGATCCATGAAATAAGTGGCCTTTAAAAATAAAAATCTGCCTGCCTCTATGGAAGTTGAGAACATAGGGTTAACATAGGGGTGCCAATACGTATGACCCCAGTCTTTTAAGGAGGAACATTTATTTATTCATTTATTTATGATACATTATTCATTCACAAAGAAAATGGTGTCCTTAAAGGTTGGATATATCCTCATTATATTACTTAAGGCATTAAGATTAATTTCCAAAAGATGATTTTATATCCCTCTTTTTAGTCACCTTTAGCATGGGGTGTCAACACTTTCAGCCATGACTGTATATGCCACTCATTTCAATTAAGTAATCATGGCAAGAAGTATGTTCACAATAAGAAATGGCTGACCACACATTACATTTCCCAGAAGGCCACTGTCCATAGTATTCTTAACAGATTATCACATATTAATCTTGACTGAAATTGAATCTTAAATGCAATAAGTAGCCTATTAAACTATATTTACGGCTATACTAATAGCTATCATGTTATTGTGTTATTTACATTGATAGCCTACCACACACCATCAAGCAGATGACTATCCACAACAGACTTGGCCTGTGGGCTGATGTTCAAATCTTAGATTATGTTTAATACTTCTGATAGAAGTAACTATAATCTGAAGATACTGTAAATCATGATGGCCAGTACTGCCATGGTGATAAATATTATGTTTCACAATTACCATCATTCTGCAGTAATCCTATTCCATTTCATAGAAATTCAAAACTATAAAAAAAAATCTTGAAATCCTTATCCTGTCCATAAGATGGGTAATATAGTTACTCAATGTAAACATGCATAATGTGTCTGTATCTCCCCAAGAGACAATACAGACGGACATGAGGCTCAATCACACCATTGGGATACTCAACTTTGTGACACTTTCAAGTGACTATACAGTAGGTCAAAGTCAAATTGGGAAACGCAATCAACTTTGCATTAGGGCAAGAAAAAATGAACTTCAAAACGTTCTTTACATTTTGAGAATGCTTCTCCTTAATGGTATATCTGACCATATATTCTGAAAATCATCAACACAATATTTTGCCCATCACCTGGTAAACAGTTAAAAGCCACAATTAACAGCATAATCCATAGAAATAGCTCACACATTGAGTACATTGCATTTTGTCGTGTGTAGGCCTACATAGTTCTTGTCATGATGACTTACTTGAAATGAGTGGAAAGAAAATAATTCACTCAAATTGATATTAGGTGAATAAAATTAGTATAGTTTACTTGACTCCTTTAAGTTATCCCAACACAAAATGCAATACATACTGTACACTGTACAGTATACTAATAACTCAGTTGAATGACTTATTTACACTTAAATGAAATGAGTTGCCAAACTCAAATGTCAAGGCATCCGGTTTACTCAAATAATTTCAGATTAGTTAGCTTCCCAGGCTTTACAGTACTCAAATAATTTGAGTTAATTTAACTTCCTGGGTTTTACAGGGGAAAAACATACCTTTGCCATATACGACTATAACAAAGTTATTATGGCTAACTAGTTACTAACCCCTAACCCTAAAGAAGTGAGAGAGCAGTTATGTTTGGATTGAATGAATAACTATAGTAATATGTCCATTAAATATAATTTGTGTCACAACCTGGTATATTAATGAAGTTAAATAGCACACCACCATCTACAGTTCTACATTTTCACCGTAACATTTTAGTATTATAACTTGTGCAGCATTGCATGTCTCTCCCTACAAGCAAAATTACAGTAGGTAACATGGAAGAAAAAGGAAGCACTTTG
Source organism: Sardina pilchardus (assembly GCF_963854185.1). Lineage (NCBI taxonomy): Eukaryota > Metazoa > Chordata > Actinopteri > Clupeiformes > Clupeidae > Sardina > Sardina pilchardus. The sequence goes on from NC_085013.1 coordinate 1,305,784, forward strand.
GGGGAAAAATCTGCTTTTTCCATTTTTAAGAATATAGTGTTAAAATGGACAAAATAAAATGTTCTAAGCTGACAACCTGGCTAGAACTCATGTTGAGGGGTTAAATATTAATACCAGTTTTATCAGTTTTGGCCCCCTGACTATATGGATACTGACGCAATGATGAGAGCCAACCTTCTATCCGTTCCAGAATGTTTGTTGTGATCGTCATGTCCATGCTGTCCATAGATGCTATCTTGATGTTGAGGATATTGATACAAGGTGTGTGTTCTTATCTCTGTGGCGACTGCTATTCTGATGAAATAAACAACTTAAAGTAGAAGTAGCAGTGCTTACCCGCCACAGTGGCGGGTGTGTTGACATATTTTACTACACGCATTTGGCGGGTGGCTAATTTCCATCCCTGGTGTGTTTATTTTAATAACATTTAAAACATAAAAATCTGCCCTCCTATATGCAAATTGAACAGGCTATACAGGGGCTCACATATGCCCCCTGTGTTTTAAGGAACATTTATTTATTTACGATAGGCCTATATTATTCATTCACATAGAAAATATATGTGGATTTTTGTTTTTAAATTGATATCGATTTCCCAAAGATGATTTTTTCCATTCCTCTTTTAAGTCAACTTTAGCATGGGTGTATTCACTTATGCTGAGCACTGTAGTTCAAGTTCAAGTTTATTTTCATATAAAAAGAATTTATAAGTAATGAAATGCCTTGTGCTCAAGGGTCCATTCAACTACAGAAAAATAAATAAATAAATAGATACTATACAAAAAGAAGGGTTTGGGAGCACCAAGGGACACCCAGAAGCAACAGGGGCAAGGAAAAACTCCCTTGTTCAGGAAGAAACCTTGGGCAGATCCACGGCTCAAGGGGCCAATCCAATTGCCTGGGGTCGTGCTAGGTGCTAGAGGGAGCATGTAGGTGTGTGTGTGTGTGTGTGTGTGTGTGTATAAGGGCAAGGGAATCCTAAAGGCAGGCATGTGTGTGATGTCTTGGGTGGAGTGGTGGTGGGTAAAAAAAAAGGGGTGGAGGGTAGGCTAATAGTGGTGTACTGTATGTAGGGGTTGGAGGGTTAAGAGGCAGTGTATGTGTGTAGGAGAAGTGTGAATTTGTGTGTGGGTCATTCCGTGTCAAATCAGATAAGGTTGTTGCTGCACCGTCTCAGATTTTGTTCAAACTTTGTGTATATCATCAATGGGTCCTAAAACCAAAACGGTGCAAATCATCTGTCTTCATATCTTTTTTAGACCTTGAAATTCTTTCATTTTTACAGCTTGAAAAACACATGCATGTCTGGGCATTAATATCTTGACAAATATGTTCCCTAGCCTCCCCAAATGTTCTAGGGTGGAAGATCAACTCATAATAAGCATGTGTAAACAATTTAAAGTCTGTACTAAATGTCTCTTGACTCTTGAAAGGGCCCTAGATTTTGAAAAAACATGCATTAAGTGTGATATTTAGGGTATTAAAAAAACTGTTTATCTTTTTCACTTGGTATCAGTCACTATTTCCTCTTCAAATACGGCACGTACGACTATGACTAAATTAAAAATAGGTGACAAAATTAACACTAACCTGCACATCATGCTGCGGTGCCTGAGTGGCATTCTGAACAGTGTAAGACGTATGAAGATATTCAAATGGCCTTTGAGAACTTCACAGCCACCAACTAATGAAAGGCCTATTTTAGATTAATGGTGAAAACAATTTCAAGTACATAATTCGGTGTATTTGGCATCCTTTTCAATTTCAAGGTATTAGGAATTTCTGCTTCTTTTTGAATACGAGAAGTAAAACATAGCCTTTCCATTCCATTCAAATAGCTACCAGAGTTAATGCCTTGTAAAAGTAGCAAAATGCTACTGTTTCGCCAGAGGGGGGTGCCAAACTTCACTTTTTTAAATTGTATATGTTTATTCTGGTGTTGCCAAAACACCTGTAACTACATGCATTTATTCTGTTAACAGGGCTTGGTACAATATTAGAACTTTACACACTACATGTCAATATACTTTTCTATTTCCACATAGATTTTCATGATCCTACTACCTACCCCACATAGCTTTTCAGCTGCATGAAACATGCCTTGTTTTATCCTTATTGTCAAATTCATTTGTTTTGGAGACTTCACATTTTGGGACAACATTAACAAAGGATTATATTTCTATAGAAAAGACTCATTGATGGCAGGTGTGTCCCAATAAAAAAGTTTTGAGACCCTCAATATCACTTTTCTTTGCATGTTTTTTCAAAAACTAGGGACTTCTATACAATCAATTAGACTGTGATACAAACTTTTAATCATTGAATGTTACTGAGAACATGCTTGTCTTCCATTCTGAAAAGTTTGGTCAGGCTGGGTATAATACTTTTTAAGATATGAATGTCCAAACGTGGCCTCCAAGATAAGGCCTTTCAGACAAGGTAAAAAACGAAGGCCAAAAAGCTTGTGTAAACAACAGAATTGAACAAAAATATTTTACAGGTTTTAGTTATGGAACCTAAACATTGTGTAGACAATCTTTGAAGAAAATCGGAGTGAAAATCGTGTGTGTGTGGGGGGGGGGGAGCAGTGTGTTGTATATGTGGCTTAAAGATGCTGGCAAGGGGCAGTGTGTGTGTGTGTGTGTTGGGGAGAGCAGTGTGCTGTGTGTGAGGGGCAGTGGCATACTGATGATTCAGAGGTGGGGGGCAGTGTGCTGTATGTATGTGGTTTAATAAGATACTGGTAAGGGGCAGAGTGTTTGTGTGTGTTGAGGGGGTGACCAGTGTGCTGAGTATGTGGGGGAGACTGTAGGTTACGGTGGGGTAGGGCAGTCGTGTGTGTGTGTGTGTGTGTGTGTGTGTGTGTGTGTGTGTGTGTGTGTGTGTGTGTGTGTGTGTGTGTGTGTGTGTGTGTGTGTGTGTGTGTGTGTGTGTGAGGAGGAGGAAATAACACACACACACACACACACAAACCCCTACTGTGGCAGCACTGCGGTGACTACATACGCACACATGCAGACACATAGACACAGAGACAGACAGACACACACACACACACCCACACACATAGACACAGACACAGACACAGACACAGACACAGACACACACACACACACACACACTGACCCCTACTGTAGCACACACATCAGATATGTGCATTTGACAAACGCATCACGTGTTAGTGCTTTGCTAGATTCCGAAATGGGTCGCGGATCGCAGGTGCTCGCTTGCAGCTATATGTTATGAACTGTTCCTCCATAACGTTCTAACTGGTTACCATTTAGAAGAGAGACTTGGGAAAACTGGAACGGGAACGCAAACATTTGTTTTGGCTCAAAACGAACCAAAATGAAAACCATTCTGTTTTCAGTACCTGATACAAACAAATCAATAAGAAATATTACAAATGTAACATTTTATTCATAGTGTTTCAAATGAGAACATACACCCAAAACATTAAAATCCTTTTTCTGTCCTGATACCCTGAGAAATAACCATATCTACAATAAATGATACATTTACAAAGTCACATTAGATTTACATGTTTTCACTCCTGAGACAAAAAAAGATTTAACAGTTCATGATGTTTTCACTCCTGAGACAAAAAAGATTAACAGTTGATTAACATGAGACTGTGATGGCATTCACTGATCAGTGCAAACAGGGATGTTCAAGCCTGTGACATTAAAATACCCACAGCTTTGATATTTCTGATGTGGATTACATTTCAAGTACTGCTGGAATAAAAGTAGTAGGCTATGTTTTCACCATAATTAATTTGTAGATTCTGTAAACATCTGATAATTCACCAAATGCTAACGCAAGAAGTCAAACTTTCCCAGAGGTTAAAACCGACTCATACAAATCTAACCCACATCTATCTCGCATCATTTCCCACTAGCTGGGATCCCAGAGGCCAGGTCACTGAACAGGAGAATGTGTACTGATGGGACTTTTTTCACACAGAAAGGTTGGGGCTGATTAGGAGTCCTCATCATCAAATCTGAACTTGGCATAGACAATGAGCATGACCAGTGACATGACAATGCAGAGAGAACCAATCACCAGGTAGGCAATGCCCAAGAACTGGTTCTTGCCACCCATCCAGGAAACGTTGCTGAAGAACACCTTCTTACGACCACCAAAGTCATTGACAGGGTAATCTGTGAAGAAGTAAAGTTAAGGACCAACATGAATGTCTAATTCATAGAAAACTAAATTATTCGAGTTTCCATATTGTGTCCGATATAATATCAGATACAATTCTATTCCTTCAGTTTTATTCTAGTCTTTCACTGTTTTTTTAGATGTATTTGTTAATTGTGTTTGTTGTCTGTCTTGTTAGTGTCACAGGTCTTTTGCCTTGTGTATCATTTGTTATTTTGTAAATGTGTTTGTTAACGTCACGGGCAGGCTGGCAGCTATGCCGCTCCGTCCAGCAAATTTTCTTGTGTTTCAAATTCTTGTGTGTGGAGTGCTTTGGGTTGCACTCTGTGCATGCTAAATGTGCTATACAAATAAACTGACTTGACCTTTTAACTACCTGTGGCTATGAGTGTTCTTTCTTATTGTCCATTTGCTGTTCAATCATATAAATCTGCCACATCATGTTTGCATAAGCAGACGAGGTGAAGTTGTGTCATCTGACATTCAATCCCTCTGCATTTAAAACAAAGTAGTCACACCCTACTGGGCAAACCAGTTTGTCTGGTTGACACTAGGAAAGAGGGACCCACATGGAAGCCCACAAGGAGTGAAAACATGAAACTGATTTAACAGTCTGGATTTATACTGCATATAATGACAAAAGCCCATGTACCATAATTTTACCATTGCTATATCTAGCACTTTTTCCTACCAAACGATATGAAGGATACTGTAGTTGATCTCCAGTGAGTAGTTCCCAGAAGGCAGTCCATCAGCATATTCCCCCTCAGTTATTCTACGGTACAGCTTTCTAAAATCAGGCAAGGCTGCTCTCCTCATCCATACCAGGAAGTCCTGGTTCAAGAAGCCATTGTTGGATGGGTCGGAGGTGTCCAGCTCATAGACTGGTCTGGGCCAGTTCAGCGGCTTCACGGTACCTACAGTACAGACAGTGTAATGAAATGGCTGGGTTATTTGTTTACTCAAATTGCTTTTACATAACCATTTGGATATACAAAGACAAGGCATTATAATAATTGACAATGATACTAAGTGATGCAACAAATGTATGCATCACATTAACAGCTCCTCTTTGGGTGTTGGGGGAAGCCATAGCCAGGATAAATAAACATTTACCATTACTCACTCCTACAAACACACACACACACACACACACACAGATGCTTTTCAAAACAGAGTTAAGTACCCCTGTTGTACTTTGATATCGACGAGTCTACTTGTCTATGTCACATACAGCAGTACTGACAGATAGGCTATGAAATTTTAGAGCTTCCCTATAAAGAGTAAATTACCATTGAAAGCCTTTGCCAAAGAACCATCCACTAAGGACGGGTTTTTGTATTTGATGTTGTGATCAGTCCACCATGCGATGCCTTTCCCATCAAACGGAACCTGTTTTTTCTTCCCTCCCACCAATTGGTAGAGGATGAATGTGTCTATAAAAGGGCCAGAGTTAACATTAATTAAATTTCACAGGGCGTAGAGAGTTCTTTTATTTATTTTTTTAAAGAAAAGTTGGTAACACCATGGAAACAACAAGTTGTTTTTTAAACTCTTAAGTTATACCATTGAAAATGCTGTTGGCTACCGATCCACATGGGACAATTGGCCTGTCTCTGGAGTCATACTCATAGGGGGAACAAGCTTCATCAGGGCTCTTGGTGTCCGTGGCGTGGGAATGAAGAGATCAATTAGATTACACCTTGAACAGTAACCTCTCAACTAAATGGTCCAAATGAAAAGAAGTTCTAAAAAAGAAAAATCTACAACCAGAACCTACAGTGAAATAAGATGTATCTCCAAAAAGTTGGTTGTCATCTCTGGAGACTCCATATTTACGATGGTTTTGGAAGAAATTCGATAAACCATAATAGAAGAACACAGGCCCCTACAGTCGGTAAATAGAGCTCAGTTAAGTTAGCACAAAAATAAGCAGAATTGAAACCCTTTTACATATAAAACCTTACCTCAAACTGCTTCGAGAGTGTAAAATTAAGAGCACATATGCAATTTTTTACACCCAGACACTGGGAGCAGTTGTTTTCTGAGCTTTGGTCAACACCCGTGTAGTCCCTCTGTGCAGTAAACAAATCAGACACAATAAAATGTAAGCTGCAGCCATGAAGTAGCCTACACACAGCCAGTCTGTTTCATGGGACCATCACATGATGTCTACTTTCAAAAATAGACATGCAAACCATGATGAGATTCCTTAAGATATCAGTTGTCCTAACTCACTTGCAAGGCTGTCCATCAAAGCTAGCATCAGTGGCATGATTAGGCTACAACACTACTAAACACTTCCACTAGACTTAATGCAGTTGGAGGTGCAAATGCCCATGTTACATAGGTTACAACATCTTTCTGAGTCAAAAAGGAGGTGAGTGGGAAGGAGGAAACAAATCGAGGGGAGAGGGATGACTGAGAGACTATAGCCTATAGAAATGGATGAAAAACAAAATAATAGGGGGAGAAATAGAGAGAATCAGACATCTTACCTCCAGTGTTTGGATGTTCTGTGATGTAACAAACAGAGCGACTCCAACACCAATGAAGGCCAGACCAATAACCACAAAGCCAGGGATGACGATGCCAGCTGACAGCATAGGCTGCCACGCCGGAAGTCTTTGCTGAGTAAAGGCTGTGTTGTCCGGCCTGTTCAGCGTCTCCCCTTCCTTCTTCATCCTGAGACTTCGACAAGTAAACAAGGTTACTGTCCATTACTTCTACAAATAGCCTATACGTTAGTAGCCCCCATTTGCATATTGTCATATTGCCATAAACATGATTGGCCTACTACAGCAACTGACTTTGTTGTCTAGTGAAACCACAGAAGAATTTTTTAGGGATATTATGAATGTCACAAACAAGACTCACAGCAAGACCAAGGAGCCAAAAAGATGCAGGAAGTGATGACTCTTTCTCATGACTCCACAGAAAACACCTTTTCTTTTTTTGTATTTCTTTTAAAATCTTTCTATCTTGTGCATTAGCTTATTCAGACAACACACTCTTGTTTAGAAATGTTTGTCTTCGAGCTCTTGATTGTTACACCAAACATTTCTTTCTAGCCTATGAATTTTGTTGTAGGCCTAGTTATAGTTAGCCTAGTGAGAGTTCAGAACATAAGTCACTATACTAATGATCGAATAAACTCACCTCTACGAGTATCTTTGTCTTCGTTTAACGATGTAGCTCGATTCAGAGCGAATGCCGATTTACAAAAAGGGTGCAGCTCTCTTCTTCTTCTTCTTCTTCTGTTTAGGGTGCAGCTCTCTCTCACCTTCCTGCCTGCCTTACCTGTGGAGTCTCTTGTTACTGATCTTCACTTCCTGATAGATCGTGTTCGTGTTGACGTCAAAAGTCACTGGATATTTTCTCTGGTGTTTTACAGTGAGCCTACACACCTGACATATTTTGCTGCGCTGAGAAGACAGGACTGTTTGGTTAAAATTATTTATTTATTTAATAAAATACCGAACACAGTCGTTCATTCATTTGCACGGTTTTGTGAAATCTCTTTGTAGTTAGGTTATTGCATAGGGTATCTCTATGTGATCATCACAACACACATGACTGACTTAACATAAAACGTGTGGATCATTACAATAAGCTGTTATAATGTTATCAAACTCATCCTTACACAATTTGGGCAATGTGTTGACGGACGACAATGTGAGCCAATAGAGTTCTTTCCTGAATTTACAACCGCCTGTCTCCCAAAGAATAGTCACATTTCATTGGTTAATGCATCCTTGTAGAACCAGTGGTTGTTCCTTTGTGCTGATCGGTGCGGACCACCAAGAGGTAAACACATTAGCGTTATTTTGAACAAAATACGGTGGACTATCAAAGTCAGTTTGTATAAAAACGCTGTGTGTGTTTGTACGCGATGCCTATATTCCATTGTGTGTTGGAGAATATGTTATTCGAATAGCCGTTTGGTAACTAACGCTAACAGTTAGCCAATCCACAACAAAGCATGCCGGGGACCTTTGCGCATCTCCAACATTAGCTGCTAGCTTTAGCTATCCACCGTCCACAAAACAACATTGGTATGCTAAGGGTAGCTAACGTTATGTTTCCTCGGCACGCATTGTGGTCCAACACTTCTGACCGCATACCAAGTGTTTTTTAGTATGTGCTATTCAAATTATAGTAGGGTCTCATTCAGTTTTGTTCTCAGCGTATGAGTTAGAGTCAGCTTAGTACCCTAAGTATAGCCTAGTTTGTACGAAACAACAGCAAGGTGTTCAGCTAGCTAGCATTAGCCTGCTAATTGAGTCAGACATGTTGTCTTATGAAAGCGATGAATCCCAGCCTTGTTCTATAGGATGGATTGTGAAGGTTTCCGTTGCCAATTTACGCAGCACTCGATATCAATTGACTGCCCGATAGTAAATGAAGAGTAGAGACTAGTAAATGGGCAGTGATTCATAAAATGTATTCAATGTAGCGACCCAACTTGGCGTACCCTGGCGTGCAACTCCGGTGTCTGACTTTACGTTGACTGTCGTTAAGACATCTAAAGTGAACTTCCCGTACGTGCTGGCTAACTTACCTGCTGTCACCCCTCACCGGGTCTGTGTTCTGTTCTCATTACCATGTTTGTGATTCTGTCTTTATTTCTTAGTGATTGAATGGATATTACCAGGTGCACGGACAAATGGGTAAAGCATGACATGGCTATTGTTCTGTGCAGTAAACTGTTGTCATCAGTTTGTCATCATTGCACATCTTCCAACGCATCCGCATATCCTTGAAAGTTTGCGGGCTAGCAAGTTTTGCTAGCTGACGGAATTTGGCCTGTTATGCTACCATGGACTATTTGCTATAGGCCTCATTTTGTATCTGGCGACGCACTTAAACTCCAGTATCACATCATCTAATGACCGCTTACAGGCTTACGTTTCAAAACTTGCTATACTCGTAGAGCACAGCCAGTTATAGTTGTCCAAAGCGCTGGTTTTCTCACATACATTCATCCTGATTACATTTGTTTAAAATAAAGTTAGAAATTAATATAACCGATACGGAAAACACCGTGTTCATACTCATTGCCATTTTGATGAAAAATAAAGACTGGCGGACTAATATCAAAGAAGTCCAGTCATTATTAAACTAAGGTGTAAGTAATACATAATGTAACTCCGCTATAATAAAACTCATAGGTCACCATGGAAGTGAAGTACCTCTCTTCACTGAAGAATCATTTACCAGTTTGAGCACTATATAGGCCTAGGGTCACAAAGCAGATATTTATGATTTGTTTTAAAATGATTTCTCTCAGGAGAGGCCTGCATCGTCCTCCATGATGCTGTCCAGTAAGAAGTCTGACCCGGGCTCGTCTGCGTCTGCCTCCAACATGGCGGCTGGAGGCGAGGGGGTCTCAGAGACACCAGGAGGCCCTCAGACAGGGGCTGTAGCCTCTGCCACACCGGGCCTCTCGGATGTGAAGAAGAAGGAGCGGGCTTCCCCCAGTGGTGAGCCTGGTGGGCCCCCCATGCCTCATCCAGCCAGTGCAGGGGCCCAAGATCAGGAGAACAGGAGGACCAGCCGACGCAAGAAAGCGAAAGTAGCCATCTTATATCTCCTGCTTGCACTTACACAAAGGGAGAATCTTCCTGTCTCTTTTTCCTAGACATGGACTTCCAGCATAGAAAAAAAAGATCAAATCACTGCTTGTCATAGAAGATGTTGGAGACATCAAAACATTTCTCTCTCTTGCATGCTCACACATATAGAGAGATGATGGTAGAATCTTTCTGTGCTCACAGACACTGACATCTAAAATAGAGGTAAAACCCCATCATTGACCGTTTCCATATGCACCATATTATGATTAAGGTCCATATTCTGGTTGTGGCAACTTTCAGAATGAAATGTTTCCATTTGCATCAGAAATAGCCATATTCTGAATAAAGTAGCAACGTGCAGTAGAAGTATCTGCGTCATGACATCTCAATGGTCTCTTTCCCTGAATTTCATTCATGATCGCAAAATAGGTGAATTTGGGCTGATTAGAGCTGCGATTGTTTTGCATTTTAGCCTTGAAATAGGCCGCCTTGAGGGGTTTTCACTGATTCTTCATCTGTCTACAGTGAACACAAAACCTGCTTCTTTGATTAGCCGATAGCCAGGGTTCCCATGGGTAATGGAATTTGGAAAGTATATTCTAGACATTGAAAGTCAAGGAATTATATATTTTTTGGTGGCAAATTAATAGCCTGTAAAATCCTAATGAATTCACAAAGTGGTCTTTCGGTTTCAAATCTCGTTATGTTGCTGATTGGGCAGGTAGTCTGCTGACTAGGGGAAATGCTAGTGAACCATCATGTTCCATCATGTTCCAGACTAGTATCTCCTTGAAAAAAGATCTAATTGGTGTGGCCAAGCTAGCGAAGTCATGGAATATCAGGGATTTTTGTAACAGTTTAAAATTTACTTAAAATACATAGAAAATGTATTTAAAAAATACATAGAAATATTTTCATGCAGAATAGGTGAATATCTGGTTATTAGCTTTACTGCTTGCTTGAGTAGCTTGGTTTGCTCAATGTCCATTTATTAATCCCCTGATCTAAAAAAGTAAAATATTCTTGAATGCGACACAATTGTACCATTTGTTATGGAAATTATTTTTTTTTTTTGTTGGAAAGTTTCTATTTGAGTGGTAACCCTGTATTGCCTGCTTTCACTTTACCAGCCACAATGTTCCGTTTAAAGGAGCCATAATCTGGGGATGTTATTCCGTTTTTTAGTATTCCGAATAAGTAATGTGTTTACATGGCTCAATCTGGGAATATTGTCATCATTACGAATGCATCTGGAATATGGTGTACATGGAAACATAGTCAATGTGGTTGTCATGAAGGATAAAGGTATTTTACACACTAAAGGGCCATGCATACTGTGGATTATTGCCTTGAGCAATATTAACATGTGATTTCTTTTTTTCAACTTTTCTTTTTCACAATCCTACTTTTCCATCAGATCCGTGTGTATTTTCCTACCGGATTTGATCTCTGTCACTCTAGTCAATATTTATTATTCCACAAGTGTAGTGTAACGTTGCGCTTAGTCTGTTTTCTTTTTACAGATGCCGCTTCTGCAAGCTGTGTCGCAGCCTGCACAACAGACACATTTGGTGTAATTCTGGATTAACTGTTTCTCCAGCCAAGTGGGAGGAACTCATCCTTGTCGTAGAAGATGTATAGCATATGTCAACTAGGAAGCACAACTACTTAACCTCTTCTTTTTTGGCACTAACAGGGGCTCAAACAAAGGACAGGGAGATCCTCTCTGCTGATTAGTGTTTCCTATCAGCTGGGCCGGAATATCGTTTTAATGGTGCTTTCATTGTGCCTCCTGTTGCAGGTGGAATATCGCGAAATGGACGAAAGCCTGGCCAACCTCTCGGAGGATGAGTACTACTCGGAGGAGGAGAGGAACGCCAAGGCAGAGAAAGAGCGCAAACAGGTCATCCCTCCTCCGGCTCCTCCTGTTGAGGAGGAGAACGACAGTGAGCCTGAGGAGCCATCAGGTGAGGAGTGAACCTCCTATCAGTTGTCTTCACACTCATTGGTGCCAGCAGATTGTCTTTTGCCCTGAAACTGCAAACTTTTCTCAGTGTGGTTATATTCTTATCCTGTTTATGCAGTGTGACTGTAATGTTGCTGAATAGTCTCTCTGTCGCAGTTGCAGCTGTCACTGTACTGTCTAACAGTTGTTGTACAGCTGTTTGGAAGTCCCAGTGTTTTTGTATCTTTTATGTCCTTGCTATGGTTATGATGCTATAACCTGTTTTGATCGTATGGCCTCCTGTCTTGGTGGGGTTCAGCTAGTGCCTGTGTAGCAGTCAGATCTAAGCTGTAAACAGCCATGTACACTAATTGAGGAGCTGTGCTTTGACTTCATAACTGGCATAAGTTCCCCGTTTACATGGACACGTTTAATCCGATTACAGACAAAGTACTAGCTCAATTGGACTAAAAATGCCACATGCAAACACGTTAACCAATCGGATTCAGCTCAATTGGATTAAATGTATAATTGGATTGAGAGAGGTGGTGTACGCCATTCTAACAATCCAATCTATCAAAAAATTCACCCATGTAAAAAGGTGCTGCGATTGCTGCTGCGAAGCGCTGTGATATTAGCTTGGTCAATTTATGTAAACAAATGAGTTTCCATGGCAACAGTACAACTAAGGGCTTTTAAATGATTACATGATTCAATGCTTGTAAACACAGACTAAATGGCAATGGCATTCTTTAATGTTCATGTAAACATGCCAGTTGAAATCCTTAATCAGATTCATTTCAGTCGGATTTAAATAAAAATGTAAACGCGGCTAGTGGCTATTCCCCCTCACATCTTTCATCTCTCTGTGCCTTTCTCATTTAAGGATGAACCGACATATCAGCCTCGGTTTTGGCTAATGTGGGCCTTGTTGACTGATATTGGCTATGGGCAAATGGGCTCGCACATTGAGAGATAGTGTTGTAATGTAGAGGACTGAAATACTACAAAATGGTTCAGTTGATTCCCTGCATCAAAATGGTATAATTGATGGCCAAGACAAAGTAAAAAAAACAAATTATAATGCGTTTCCCGGTGTTTGCTCCGACGCGCCGCGACAGCGCCCCGGCAGGAGACGCGACTGCTCAACCTCAGGTCAAAGCGCCAAAGTTTGGCCAAGAGGCGAAGCTGCTTCCAGTTTGGCGGCGTTGCCCTCGATTGCCAAATACACTGACGTGACGGGTTGCCTAGGTTCATCAGTGGTATGTCCCAGAGTACCTCCAATGTAAAAATGTGGATGTCTTCCCAAAGAGATATTAGCCAAAATGCACTTTTGCTAATTGCGACGCGCCTTAGGGGCCACATTACACCAAATTTACAGAGGCTACTTTGGACGGTGTCCAAAATCATCCCACCAAATATGGTCTTGATACCTCAAAGCGTTTCCGAGATTTGACCCCACCTCCTGTTTGGAGGTAGCCACTGAAGGAAGGAGGGAGCCTAAGGAACAAGGCATGTTTCTAGAACAAATACGAGTATAGCTATCCTGTTTTGCGGGAACATCCGCAGTTTACTCACTGTTGAATAAGTTGCAATGTGTTATAGCCGCAAATGATGTTCAAATGATTTGATAGGATCAAATTTGGTTTTGATATGTCAAAGCAACCAGGCTGTTACTGGTTAACGTTTCTGAAGATGCGCCAGCCTCTTATATGTCTGGTGTGTGGGAACATTTCGGATTTGAGGTTACCTATGATGACAGAGTTAAGACAGTGTTTCCCACACATAGACTAATTTGTGGCGGTGCACCACAGATTCAGCACCGGCCGCCACATATTACGTTTCGTTGTTCTTTTTTATTTATTTATTTATTATAAATTCTTCCGCAACTTTTGTAGACTATGCGTGCAACTTTACCAAAAATCAACAGTTCTTGTGCAAGAACACAAGCATGTCTGCTTTTTCTGGGAGAATTCTGGAGCGCTCCGCACTGATGGTATCTCCAGTTGTGGAGAATACCCTGTCTGAGGGCGTGGAGGAAGCCTGTGCACATAAGTACTTCTGTGCAAGGTCATAAAGAAGTGGCAAAGTGTCCCTCTTCTGCCACCACCATACAACAGCATCAGAGGACATTGGGATGGCAGGAAGGCCTCTGTACATTCATATTTCCAAGTCCAGACGCTCACCAATGTTCTGGGCCTCTTGGGGTGATCCCTGCTGCAGGTCTGGCTCCTCCGCTCCAAACAGCTCCTCTAGGGCCGTCCTGGGGTGCTTCATGGGTGGAGTCTGAAGTTGAAAGGACCATAAACATATGTTTTAGGTGTGTGGTCTGAATGGATTCTTCAGAATATGCCACAGTAATTATAATGAACTGTGCTTACATAGTCTTCCTCATCCTCCTCCTCCTCATGTTCTTCCTCCACATCCTCATATTGTCTGCTACTAGTCTCTTCTGGCACTAAGGGCTCATTCACACTAGGTCCGCTGGACCGGACCCGGGTTCATTTGGTCCGATGGTCCGGCTGTTTTTGATAGTGTGAACGCAACCGTACCGAACTCGGGTGCGGACCCGGGACCGGACCCGGGTCCGCCTGAAAAGGTGGTCTCGGGTCCGGTTCGCTAGAACCCTGGAGCAGGTTGCTAAGCAAACGTTCTGAAGAATCTAAAGAATCTTTACCTTTGTCTTCTTCATTGCACCGGCTTCTGCTGTGTTGCCAAGTGATATTTGTAAACAGAAGTCTCGAAGTTCGTGTCTAGAAGCATGGTGCTTATGACGCAAACGGACCCGGGTGCGCAGACAAATATGTAATGTGAACACAGACCAACTACGGTAGAAGTAACCGCACTCGGGTCCGGTCCACTTAAACGGACCTAGTGTGAAAGCAACCTAAGTGTAAAAACTCTGTGAGTCACATGCATGGAAACAAGGCTCTACAGGCATCACAATAGAACTGCACCACAGACAGCGACTCAAATACCTCTTCTGCTGTTGTAAGTGAGTCTGCTATTGTTGCAGTCTTCAGCCTGTCCCAGATGGCATCATCATTGCCCATTTCCAGCTTGAACCTCAGGTCCATCACTGTCGCTTCCTCCAGGAATGTCTGGATCTCTTCACCCTTAATTTTAGAAAGCAAGAAACATTCATGTTGAAAAACCTGGGGACATGTTTTTCATTGTCTGAAATCTAACAATCATGAATAACAAATTAATAGAAAGCATGGTACCTGGTAGCGACTGGCGAGATCTGTCCATATCTTCTCTTTGATATTCCTTGAAAAAGCAGAGTCTGTTGGGTTTGTAGTATAATTGCTCTCCAACTTCTTCAAAATGGGCAGAATTTGACCTCTGGTTGGGCTTTTCTCACTGGAGACACAGAGTGTTGATGTGTACAGCACTCGCATCAGCTTGACAAACTACTCTGCCTTCCTAAAGTCATCCGACTGCAATTTCTCCATCAGTCTAAAATAGCAAATAAGTAGCAATAAACACACAAGTCTTCAAACAGTTTTACAATCCACATTTCAAAAAATAAGACCACTTTAAAGAAGTTGCAGAATCAATCACTTACTTTTCCTTCTCCATCATCAGATAGAGAGTATTCCATCGGGTTTTTACGTCAAGAATTAATGCATGCTTGGGCAAGTCTGAAAAACATAACAATAAACATTAACAAAAACCATCAATACCTAGTTAGTAGATGTTGGGTATTTGTAAGAATCTAATGAAAATTAGACACTGACTCAGGAGTTGCTGCTTTTCTGTGAGGACCGTCTTGGCCATGGAGGACTTCCTCATCCACTTAATCACAGAACGTGCCCTTGCTGCCCAGTTGGTGACTGCATTGCATTGGTGAATCTTCTGTGCTGTAAGGTTAAGAGTGTGTGCATAGCAACCGATCTTCACAAACTGCAGCTTCTTCACTGCCACATCCATGTTGCCTGCGTTATCCACAGTGGCTGCCACCATCTTCTCATTAATTCTAAACTCTTCTAAAATCTCTTCAATCTCCTCCGCCACCACAGCACCTGTCTGGGCTTCATACACTGCCTTGGTCTATTTCACTCTGCTTAGTGTAGTGATCACTGACCGTTACATAGTGGTCCTGTGCAATCCTTGTCCACCCATCTGCTGTAATAGCTGCCTTTCTTATATCTCGAAGATCAGAGATGGGGTTGTCCCTTTCCACTTGGTACCAAGCAGGGATCAGGCGGTTTGAATATCCCTTGATGGTGGGTTATATTTGGGTTCGGTTGTAAGGTCCTCGTCATCTCCCTAAAATCATTTAGGAATTAAAGGTGCACTATGAGATCCTTTTTGACGTCACTTCTGTTGACGTTCCATAAACACCAAAACAAAACAAACGCAAGGTGCGCAGGATTTTAGAATGTTCCTTGTGGAGTCGGAATAAATTGTTGCAAATCCGACATCAGCGTTCTATGCTTCCCCCTTCTGTCGGACTGACTGTCAGCTGAGTTATAGCCAGCCTCTGTAACTTGCTAACTTTAAGACCGTTCATTTGGATAACAACGAGATACACTTACTCACGTAACCTTCGGCTGTAGGATAGATTATCGAAACACGTTCTGCGCAAACATTTCGTTTTCCATGAACTTGTTCCATTAACAGGGTACCCGCGGAGTCTTAAAAGTATTAAAAAGGTATTGAATTTAAGTTTCCAGAATTAAGGCCTTGAAAGTATTAAATTTCATCTTCTAAGTCTGAAATTTTTCAACGGAGGTCTTAATTTTCAAAAGAAATGATCACTAGACAAGTCATCACTTAGTCAAATTATCACTAGACTAACATTGTAGCGTAACGTGAACTAAATTCTCTGTGTCCATGATAAGGGTGAAGCTGCGTTGTAGTGCTGCCACTAACGACTCATTTTCTAACGATTAATCTTTCGACTAATTTTTCGATTAGTCGACTAATCTAAACGACTATTTAAAAAAAAAAATCAAGTTTTCGTTATTTTGTTGTGTCCATTTTATTTTTAACTCAACTAAAGGGCCAAAACATGACATATAGCCATTATAGATATGATCATATCAATATCAGCCTACTTTTGTAGAGTTAATAACAGAATTAATTACATTACAGCCGTTAAGAGACGGGAGACCAAAAATAAATAGGGGGTCAATAGCAAAACGATTAGTCGACTAAAAAAATTGGCATCGACTAATTTTCATAATCGATTAGTCCGATTATGTCGATTAATCGCGGCAGCACTACTGCGTTGTGGTGCACGCGCAAACAGTGTGGTTTTCCCAGCACTCGACTAATTTCCTCGTCTTTTTCGCGGCTAGAGGAGGCTATGGCGATTAGCCTAAGCACACTGAATAGGCTTTCTGTTGTAGCTATCACATTTTATTTTCAGTCGTCGACAGTTATGGGGGTAAAATTAGTGATAATGGCGAGTTCAGAAAATCATGCTTACATTTGTTCACCATCTAAAAGACGCGCAAGTCAGCACAGCCGGCAGCTCCGTTTAAAATGTCCCTGCGTAAGCTAATTCTCAGCTGTGATGAAATGTGTTCATAATCAACGTTATATGTCATAAACGTAGCATGCCTATGAAAAGGCTTTGCAGGATTATCCGATGACCAACTTATTGCTTCAATTTGTGTTTTACGTGGGTTCATGCCGTTTTGCGCACGTTTCAAATGTTTAGTTGACTGCGTAATTTATCAGCTACAGCTGTATGATGACATTTCGTTCCGTGCATAAGGCTTAACAACTAGGCTACTGTCACTCTACACGCCCTATGTCACGTTTTAATTTGTGAACTGGGCCAACAGAGTCCATTGTATTTATTGTTTTTGGTTTGTTTTGCTCATTTATTGTGGATATTTAAAAATATCTTCCAATTTCAGCTCCATATTCTTTAGAAATACAAGTTATTGATCTTCCACAAGGTGTACCTGCATTATCTTGTAAACTCTTATTTTGTTATGTCGAACACTCAAAAGTAGAATTATTTGAGATTTAATCTGGTGTTCAATATGATTTAATCTTCTCTGATGGGTGCGACAAAGGTATTAAATTTCACTTGAAATGGTATTAAAAAGGTCTTAAAAAGTCTTAAATTTAGGTTTAACAATCCTGGGGGTACCCTGATTAAGTCTAAGTAGTCAGGCTTTTTAAAACACTGCTAGCTGGTATAAAACGAGTGGAAAAGCCAGGCCACAGGCAGCCCTAGGCAAACATACCAATGATTTCCATGCAAACTGAAAATTGGACGAGGAGTTGTGTTGGATTAATCCATTCACAGTTAGCGATTACAGTGGCACCTGGAAATTATGCATTCATTCATCATGTCACGGGCAGACATTTTTTTGGGGGGTGTGAGGTCTCTGTTAAACGATTCCCCCCCTCTTAATCCCCCATAAATGCCAGTGGCCTAGGTCTAGTGAGGGAAATTAGCTTTATTTGTTCAAATATGACGAGGAGGATCCCAACGAATTTCCTTCCACATCATCGGAAATCCTTAAATAAACAGTCTGATAGTCTATGGCGCTGCCATATCATACTAAACATGCCTTAAACTTCGTCAAACGATTTTATGTCCCGACTCGACTGTATGTGGCCTCGACACTTTGCGCACAGTAGCCTAGGCCTAGAGATAAAGAAAGGGAGCGATGAGCGACATCTTTAGCCTACTGTCTATGAACGACACAGCACAGCAGCCAATTTTGAAAAAAACGGATACCGTAAGACCAAGTTAACTATAAGGATAGCCTACGCTAGGCTGTCGTGGTTAGTAGGCTAGGCTGTCTGTCAATGTTGCAGTTGAGAGAAATAAGATAATATGGGCAACAATGAACCTATTCTCTCAAGTCAGTCGACAACGAAAGATAGGTAGGCTACAATATGATGCAATCGGATCGGTCTTAAATTAAGCTATGGCATAGGCTTCTTGCAAACGACCGCTACAGGCATCAAGCTTGTGTCTTTTTGTGCTTTCACAGACTGCACAACAAGCTTTCACTGGAGGCAGCATATGCGGCGTGTTTTACGATTATGATTATGATCACTGCTTCTTCATTAGGCTACTCACAACACCTGTTCGGTCCTGTTCTGGACTCCCGTTTGAAAAGTAGGCTTATAGTGGTTGTCGTACCTTGTTACTTGACTTAGCCTACATTATAGTGATTGGTAATGCGCCAGTGGCCGTAAACAAAGGTTAACTTAGCCGTACTAAACAAAGTGCTTGCAACTCGTTTGAAGTTGCCAACTTTATCTCAGTCTATTATTTTAATAAATGAAGAGTTATTTTCCAAAATACTATCCACAATTGTAATGCATTTTCATGAATCACTTTTTAAATGTAGGTTTCCAAGTAATTTCAATGGAACTGTAATTGGGTTATTGTTATTCATCTATTCTTATTGTGTCATACAGTATGTTGTCTTTTTAACTAATACAATGTTTTACACAGCAACCTTTTTACATTTACATGCAATGGTAATTCCTTCCATGGAAATATATTTTCTAGTTATTATTATTATTATTATTATTATTAAAAGGTAATCTAATGTCCTATTGGTGTATAGCCAACCACCATGAACAAAATGGATTAGAGATTGGCTTCACGTGGAAAACAAATGAATATAGAATCAGGCTTTGTGTCACATGATTCTTTGGGAGTGATTTACCCAGAATGCTCAGGTCAATACAAATCGTCCGAAACACACCGTCACTGTGAAAACTCTTGTGAGTTCGACTATATATAGAAAATGAACTTCCTCAGTAACTATCAGCGAGTGAGTCCATACATGAAGCCTCGGGATGAGGCACCGTTGCGGATAATCCGTCATCCAATCAATCTGTCCCGTTGCGGACTATCTCCCGACATCCAACTACTGTGGCTGAATGACGTTGAACCGTAATGATGGGTAGCCTAATGATACTGTAATTCCGTTGCAGGAATTCTACAGGACTGTAGCAATTCTCCTTGTCAGTTTTACAAGAATGGCCATACTTTGGATTAAAAAAAAAAATCAACATTGTATCTCAAATCACTCTGAAATGTTTTTTTGGCATTCCTAAGCAATTTAAGATGAGCTTTTCCTATTAATTACATACATTTGCCAACACACACATTTTTGCTAATTATAGAGCCACTGACAGACCAAATAACATCAAATGTATTGAGGGTGCTTTGGATGGGGTCTCGAGTCATCCCACCAAATATGGCTTTCATACGTCAAAGCATTTCCAAGATAGGCACACGCTTGGACGTATGAAGGCGAGATTAAGGTGCACTAATAAGAAAATATTGGTGTCAACAGCTAGCCTGGGTGTTCCCATCCTGCCTTGCGCGGTGATTTGATTCATGCTGCTAAGGCAGTCTGGAAACGACCGCTCAAATTTTTGCCTGAGATAGGGGACCAATCACAGAACAGGGGGGAAAGCAAGACGATGATGAGCTATGCACAGACGCATTTGATAGACAATGAACGGATTTGGGCATTTTTTCAAATACGAAAAAATGAACGTTTGGTCGCCAGACCACATCTCATTTGAGAAGTGGTAGGTGCTAGTCAGGCTAGTCATCAGCAATTATTGGACAAATTGTTTATTTAAATGTTGGTGTACACCCAGATTGTCACATTCCTGTTCTCATTCTGTCCTTCAGGTTTGGAGGGTGCGGCATTTCAGAGTCGCCTCCCCCATGACCGCATGACCTCGCAGGAGGCTGCCTGCTTCCCAGACATCATCAGTGGGCCGCAGCAGACACAGAAGGTCTTCCTCTACATCCGCAACCGCACGGTATGCCTCCGACCTCATGCCTGCCCGTGCCCGTAACAGGGGGTTTCCAAGGTCGCATAAGCTGTGGGTAGCCTTGTCTGAAGGCATAGAAGATTTTGATTGATTGATTGATTGATTGATTCTTTATTGAACAATATCATGTGTTCAAAAGGATATAAAAAAACACAATAAAGCCCAAAGGCTTGTTTCCATTGTGGTCCTCAGGATGGAAGGGGACTAACAGCACATAGACTAAAACATTAAAGGAAAAGGGGGAAGGGGTCAAACAAGATACAAAAACAAAAACAGACAAAGGACTTAAAGGCAAGCCAAAAGCAGACATGGACATGCGCTACAAAACACAATAATAACTAAGACAGACAGACAAGCAGACATACAGCCATATGCTTTCTATTCCTAGTGCTTCAGATTTTTTTATTTTGTTTATAAGTTTAATAACCATTTCTTTATTGAAGACTTAAAATGAGAGTAGGAGCTTAAAATGAGGAGCTCAGCTGTTTAAGGTTGGGAGGTAATCCATTCCACAAGACAGCTGCCGAGTATAGGAAAGAATACTTTCCCATACAGCTCTTAAAGAGGAATAATGCAGGATTGGCGATTTCAGCTCTGGTTTCGGTTTCGTTTTTCGTTTTCGCTCGTTTTATGCTTGCATATTTCTCTGCAGAGCTTCCCCGACAGCTTTAGCGTGTATATTTATACATATATAGGCTATATATAAATATATAAATTGCAAGCATGGTTCTTCTTGTTCCTTTTGCGTCTCTGACTTCCAGATGTAAACAGCAGACGATCGTTTATCAGAAAGTTGCAAGGTTGTAATATCGGATAGGGACACTAGGGGCGGGAGCAAATGTGACTGTTTTCGATAAAACTGGTCAGTCAAGCAAAACAACGATTTCTAAGCGATTTTATGACTATGAAAAAGTTGCATAGTAGTGATGCGCGGTTCAGCCCATTACCCGCGGATATCCGCGGGTTTACCCGCGGGTCGGGCGGATTTGGGTAGGCCTAATAGTTTTTTCTAAATATTGCGGGTGGGTCGGGTCAAAAAAGTAAAAATGCACATTTCTCACTTGTTAACTTCCGACATATTAGGTGGCGATGCGCCTGCAATACAGGAGGTGTGGTCGAGCGCAAAACATAATTTCTCCTAAATTCAGCACCCAATTGCGCCATGCGTGACTGACTGAAAAAGTCAATCGCGCATTCGCTACTTTATGGACATGGAGCCTAATGATCTGGGATATCGAAGGTTGTGCACAATGCGAGAACACCTCGCTTCTGTCATAGGCTACACGAATAAACAACTGTGCTTGTTAAATGCTTGGCAGTGTTAAACGCAAAAGTAGGCTAGCCTATGAAGTTGCAAGGGGAAATATGAATGGAAACTTGTTATGAAGATGAGATTTAACACTAGCTATGTCTAGGCTGCAGATTATGAATGGTGTGGAGGAGCGCAGATTGTCAAAATGACCGATCATTGTAACCCGCTGTTGTCCTCATGTGGGCTAATTAGGCTAGGAAAGACGTTAAATGCGTTTTTTCCTTTCCGCGGGTCGGGTCGGATTTGGGTCACAATTCGAACATATTTTTGCGGATTGGGCGGGGCGGTTTGGATCTCCTGAAAAGTCGGGTTGGGGCGGGTTTTAAAAAAAGCCCACCCGCGCATCACTATTGCATAGGGTCTCTTTAAAACGGCAGAGTCTGTAGTCTGTGAGACTCCCCCTGGTGGAATACTTATGTGTATCACTAATTTTAGAAAAGTAATTACATAAATACACTGCTCAAAAAAATAAAAGGAACGCTTTGAAAACACATCAGATACATCATGCTGGATATCTATGTTGATATGGACTGGTAAATGTGTTACGAAATGAAAGAAGGGTGTTGGATGGACCAAAACATATTGTCTGAGAGGTGTTCTATTGCATTTAAGTCAGGGAAGTGTGGGGGACAGTCAATGATATAAATTCCTTAATCCTCCAGGAACTGCCTGTACAATCTCGCCACATGTGGCCATCATTGTGCACCAGGAGAAACGCAAGGCCCACTGCACCAGTACAGGGTCATAACGTTTCATCCCGATACCTAAGAGCAGTGAGGGTGCCGTTGTCTTGCCCACAGAGGTCTGTGCATCCCTCCATGGGTATGCCTCCCAGACCATCACTAAGCCACCACCAAACCGGTCATGCTGAATGACGTTGCAGGCAGCATCATGTTCTCCACGACATCTCCAGACCCTTTCATGTCTGTCACATGTGCTCAGGGTGATCCTGCTCTCATCTGTGAAGAGCACAGGGCTCTAGTGGCAGACCTGCCAATTTTGCATTCTATGGCAAATGTCAATTGAGCTCCACGGTGCTGGGCAGTGAGCACAGGTCCCTAGAGGCCATGGGGCTCTCAGGCCACCTTCATGAAGTCTGTTTCTGACAGTGTGGCCAGAGGCATTCACATCAGTGACCTGCTGGAGGTCATTCTGTACTGTCCCTCCTTGCACAAAAGAGCAGATACTGGTCCTCCTACTGGGTTAAGGACCTTCTGCCACCCTGCCCTGCTCTCCTAGAGCAACTGCCTGTCTCCTGGAATCTCCTCCATGCTCTTGAGACTATGCTGGGAGACACAGCAATCTTTCTGGCCATGGAACACACTGGTGTGCCATTCTGGAGGAGTTGGACTACCTGTGCAACCTCTGTAGGCTCCAGATATTGGCTTATGCTACCAGTAGTAACACTGACCCTATCCAAATGCAAAACTAGTGAAACATCAGTCAAGAAGGATAAAGATGAAAAAATTACCAGTTGCCACCACCTGTAAAACCATTCCTGTTTTGGGGGTCGTCTCACAGTTGGTCCTCTAGTACACCTGTAGTAAATGTTGTTGACATCAAAGCAGGTCAACCTGATTCACAACCACCTCTGTTGCATAACTGGCAAAATCAATATCCCACAAGTGTGACTGACTTGATGCTATACTCCTATGAACAAGTGTTCCCTTTATTTTTTTAGCAGTGTACTTGGGTGCCAGATTATTTCTTATTTTGTAAACTAAACATAGTTTGAGTTGTGAAACCCTCTCTTCCACTTTGAGCCACCTAATTCTGGAGAAATGGTCAGGAAGAAGATGAGTTCTTGGATGGAGTTTAAGTATCACTCTGATTAGTTAATTTTGACAAATCTGAAGCTTGTTTTTGAGACCTTTGGTAGTTCCAGTGAACCAAGATGTACAGGCATAGTCAAGATGGCATTGGATCAGAGCATCGACCAGGATTTTTAAGGTGTTTCTATCTAAGAGGCTGGATATTCTTGCCAGGAATTTAGTCCTTTGACTGACCTTTGATATTACTTTTTGAGCCATACCCTCCCCTGACAGTTTGTTGTCTAGTATACAGCCCAAGTAAGTGACTGATTCCTTGGCCATAATTTCAACATCACCCACGACTACCCTAAATTCCAAACAATTTATCAGCTTGCCTCTGGACCCAAAAAGAATAGACTCTGTTTTGCCTAGGTGAAGGGACAGCTTGTTGTCTACCAACCAATCCCTGAGGTTAAGAAGCTCTAAATCAAGGAGCCTTTCTACTTCTGATTTATCTTTATGAGCACCTAGAATAGCTGAGTCATCTGCAAATAAAAACAAGTCTATGGCTGACTGCATATCATTAACATATAACAAAAAGAAAAGAGGACCTAAAAGACTGCCCTGGGGAACTCCACAAGTTAATTTAAGTGGAGTGGACAAGGTCCCTTCCATATCTACCACCTGTTCTCTGCCAACCAGGTATGATTTTACCCATTGGAGTGATGTATGAGAGTATCCCAAAGCTTTGAGCTTAATTAAAATGATATCATGCTGAACTGTATCAAAGGCTTTTTGGAGGTCTATTAGCACCATGCCACAAAAGTTCCCCTCTTCCACCTCTCTCCTAATAAAGTCTGTAAGATAAAGCAGACAGTTATCAGTGGAGTGGGCTTTTCTAAAACCAGATTGAAAGTCAAATAAAAGGTTCTGCTCTACTAAGTAACTGTCTATTTGCTCATAGATAATCCTTTCAACAATTTTTGATATTGAACACAGGATAGATACAGGGCGAAAATTTCCAGGATCAGATTTGGGCCCCTTTTTAAATAAAGGTATTACTCTTGCCACCTTAAGTTTATTGGGGAAATGATTGTTTTCAATGGATAAATTAATAAGATTAGGTTATGACAGGAGTCATTACTTCAGCAGCATCCCTGAGAAATCTAGCAGGGATGTTGTAAAATCCGGTAGCCTTAGTAGGATTTAGACTTTTAAGTTTTTTTAGTACCAACTCCTCTGTTACTTGTTTAAAATAAAAAGCATTTGTTTGGACTCCCTTTTCTTCATAAAACTTGTGTACCCTCTGTGGGTCACTAAAAGCACCAGATGTAAATGGAAGCTTCTGCACCAGATTACTTTTTGTTAATTGTTGTAAAGAAACTATTAAAAGTATTTGCCACCACTTTTTTTATCATACAATTTGAACCCATTCATATCTAGGCCTATTTTACCTTGTTTCTGTCTAGGGTTCTCTTTTGTCTCTAAAGGCCTAAGAGTTGCCCACAATTTCTTGGGGTCCTTTTTATGTTCCTCAATTTTAGACTTTAAAAAATCCCTTTTCGCCTCATCCACCATTCGTTGAACCTTATTTCTAAGTATCTTATATTCTTTTAAAAGAACTGGCAGTTTGGATCGTTTAAACTCACTTAGGATTTTGTTCCTTGCGTGAATGGCGTCTAAGATATCATTATTTATCCAAGCCTGAGATCTCTGTTTAATCCTGGTCACTTTTAATGGAACTACCTTATCAAGAACTTCCAAGAAAATAGACTAAAAACGATCCTATGCCTATGGTCATTTCCATCCAGTTTATATTACTAAGTGCATCCTGAAAGTTGTTAACATCATATCCTTTTAAACATTTAATTGGAGCCCTCTTAACTTTCCTTGTACATCAGGTTAAAAAATGATCACTAATTCAATATACAATAACACCACTTTGCAAGATCTTACATGTATCAGATACCATGATATGGTCAATAGCAGTTTGGCTATGTTCAGTTATTCTTGTTGGAACATTAATCAGTTGGGTTAGACCATGCATTTTAAAGGAACACTTCACCGTTTTTTCATATTAAACTATGTTATTACCTTAATTAAGACGAGTTGATACATACCTCTCACGTTTCAATGCGTGCACTCACTGGCTCTGGCGCGCGGCGCAACTTTGATAGCATTTAGCTAGCCCAATGCATTCATTAGGATCCAAACAGAGATGAAGTTAGAAGCAACCAAACACCTCCATGTTTTCCCTATTAAAATACAGTTACACGAGTAGTCACACGTCCAAGTATGGTGAGACAAAATAAAACGTGGTGTATTTCTAAGCACCTTTCCTGTGTGGCGGAATAACAATTGGGAGCACTTAGACTCGGCGCAGTAATATCCTCAATCCAAAGTGAAACTGAAAGTGCAAGAGTGAGGATATTACTGTGCCACACAATATAGTTTTATCCCTCTTACCTGCTTAGAAATGCACCATGTTTTATTTTGTCCCTTTTATTTTGAACTGGGCTAGTCAAGTGCTATGAAAGTTGCGCTGCACGCCAGCGCCAGTGACTGCACGCATTGAACCGTGAGAGGTGTGTATCAACTCGTCTTAGTTAAAGGAATGGTTTGGTATTTTACACTTTAAGCCCGTTTTCTATTTTGCCTAGCATGAAAACGAGTGTTTGACAACGAAATCTCGACGATTGAGCCTGTTTGTGGAATTTGGCAGCTTTAGAATGGAGCTCTGCATTGCTTTAACATTGCTCGCTTTGTGCATGGACTATTCTGTCCTTAAAACACCCCTAAACGTTCGTTTTTAAAAATGTGCAGCTCACCGAGTGGTTACTGGTCTTCAACGATCTTCTATAGCAAGTTTCACAGTGAAACTCAAATTGTTGTGTTATATTAGGCACACACGGTTGTGAGGTATTTGAAAAAGTACTTCCGGGATTTCGAAAATCCCTGATAAAAGATGACAAGCTATATTTCGCTGCTAAACTTGCTATAGAAGATCGTTGAAGACCAGTAACCACTCGGTGAGCTGCACATTTTCGTCATTTCAATCGTCGAGATTTCGGTGTCAAACACTCGTATTCATGCTAGGCAATACAGAAAACGGGCTTGAAGTGTAAAATACCGAAATATTCCTTTAAGGGAATAACGTAGTTTAATATGAAAAAAACGGTGAAGTGTTCCTTTTAAATTGTTTTTTTTGTCAAGCTGAGCCTGAAACTTGGTGATAGTTGGCTCCTGTACTTCTGAGAGTGAGGTGATGGATATATGGATGCATAAATAAAAACAGTTGTGAGAACACGTAGATGTGCCTTGGTGCTTTTGGACTGTGTGTGTGATATGTGATGTCTGTCTGTCTCCTCCGATGCAGCTCCAGCTGTGGCTGGACAACCCCAAAATCCAACTGACTTTCGAGGCCACTGCTCAGCAGCTGGAGGCTCCCTACAACAGTGAGTGGCCATGATGGCTTTTACAGCTGTCTCTCTGCTAGCACTATGATATATCTTGTATTGAGAGGGTTTCCATATCTCATGTATGCTATATCTCGCTTTTCTTCTGGACTTAGGTGATACTGTCCTGGTCCATAGGATTCACAGTTATCTGGAGAGGCAAGGTCTCATCAACTTTGGCATCTACAAGCGAGTCAAGCCCCTGCCAAGTGAGTTGTATAGAGAGTCTTTCTGAGAATAATAAGCTTTAGAAATGTAAAACTCTTGAACTTCTTACCATGGTCAACAAAGTTTCAGAATTTCTTTTTTTTAGAAGTTAATTTGACCAAACAATGAAAAATGTTGAGGTTTGACAAAAGCAAAAAAATAATTATCAAGATGCTGCCCATCTTTATTTATTTGTGTGTAAGGAAGTTGATACATTTGCGCATTATGACATGAAGATTTTATTGTGTAGTAGTGGTAAGGCAGTAAAAGCCCGCTTTAGAACTTCCTGTCTAACACCCTGCATCCCTGCACAGCTAAGAAGACAGGTAAGGTGATCATCATTGGTGGAGGGGTGTCGGGACTGGCAGCTGCTCGCCAACTGCAGAGTTTTGGCATGGACGTGACTGTGCTGGAGGCCAGGGTGGGTAGAGGTCACACGTGCCATAGTCAGACAATTATAAAAAACTATGTGGCTTGTCTTTATTATGTACAATATTCTTCATCATTTACATTTGTGAGCCAACACACACTGATAGTTTGTGGTCATCATGCTAGTTTTTAAAGGTTTTAAAGGTATTGTTGAAGTTATCATGGGTAGTCTTTAGTTTCTCAATTGGTCGTTTTAAATGGTCTTGTGACTAGTGTCCTGTGTTTGTTCTGTGGGAATAATGATGGGAGAAAATACTTTGATTTGGGTTTCCGGAGTTTGAGACTAATTTTGCAACCTGCTTTTTCTCTGGTAGGACCGTGTTGGAGGGAGAGTAGCCACTTTCCGTAAGGGCAATTATGTGGCAGACCTTGGTGCCATGGTGGTAACTGGGCTAGGTAAGACAATGATGGTATAGTCATTTAAGACGTTTTGCTCACTACTGTATAAGTTCCCCACCAGATGGTGCTATTCATCACATAGATGGTGCTGTTCTTGCAGTCAGCCCTGTTGGTCTAGCATTGGCCTTACATTTTTCTCTCCGTGGCGCTGCTCAGGCGGAAACCCCATGGCTGTGGTCAGCAAGCAGGTCAACATGGAGCTGGCCAAGATCAAACAGAAGTGTCCACTCTACGAGGCTAATGGCCAAGCTGTAAGTTTGGCTGCATATGTGTGTGTTTGTTCTTAGGTCGTCATCCTCTTAGCCCTTTTCTCTTATTCATTTCAGTTCTGTCCTTTCCTCTTCTATTCTCATGTTGAATGGTGAAATTTTAACTTTTAGTGACTCACTTTTAGTGAATTTTAAAGAATGTTTCATTTGAAGTATTTTACATTTCACATGTTGCCAGCATGCAGTCTTGTCTCTGTCGTTTGCATGGTCCAGTCCTTACTTCAACAACAACCATAGTGCCTGATATCGTCAGTAAAGAGAGTGTGTTCGGTGCGGTCCGACGATGCATCTCAGTATTAGGATCTACTGATGACCCCTTTCCTAGTTTCCTGTTTCATATGGAGGTGTTCACATCCTCCTTCCATCTATGCAGCCCAGTAGCATGGAGAAGCCTGAATAGTGTCAATATGTGTCTGATATTTTTTACCTTTGACCTTTAAAACCCTGTCATGTGACTGCCAGTGTTGTAATTCTCTCACTCTCACTCTGTCTGCCCTCTTTCTCAAGGGGGAACGCTGCACCAGTGTAAGTACTCTTTTATATAAATCAAATACAGTCATTTCCTGTGTATTACTGCATTGTGTATAAGCCGCAGGACAGTGTTTTATAACAAGTTAAAAGAAACAAAACCACATTAATACCATATTAACTGCCCTCGTGTATTAACCTCATAGCTGAATACATTTTGCAAAATCAATTTAAGCCGTGGCTAATCGTTGGGAAATTATGGTATTATGCTCTCTTACTGTACTTCAGATGAACACACACACCATTAAAGAATAATGTGGGATCATCCCTTTTCTGAGATACGTCATTGCTTTTGATGCTCTTTATTGTTACTGTTACATTGAGCTCAATGCAAATCAAACAGGCTTATAGGCTAACTGGAAAAAGCACCATGCCAGTCTCTAGCTATGGTGAAGGGTATGTGATGATGTGGGGCTATTTTAATTCCAAAGGCCAAGGGAACTTTATCAGGATGCATAATATCCTGGATCCATGAAATAGCTGGCCTTTAAAAATAAAAACATATAAAAAATCCTCCTGCTCCTATGGGAATTTAACATAGGGGTCAATTACTTATGCTCCCTGTATTTAAGGAAGAACATTTATCTATTTACGGTACATTCTTCAATCACAAAGAAAATGAGTGTCCTTAGCGGTTTGATTTTTACTCATTTTTTTAATTAAGGCATTACAATCAATTCTCAAAAGATGATTTTATATTCCTCTTTTTAGTCAACTTTAGCATGGGTATGAATACTTACTATAGGCACTGTACAGTGGGGAGCACATGTATTTGATACCATGCTAAAACAGGAATATAAAATCATCATTTGACAATTGATCTTAATGCCTTAAAGGAATAGTTTGGAATTTTGGACATAGGACCTCATTTCCAACTTTACCGAGGTGATATAGATCGGTGGAGACCGTTTTTATCGCGTTTAGCCCCCTCCTTCAGTTGCAGCGTCCCCCTTTGCCTTAGCTGGTTCTGAGCTAACACATTTCTACGGTAACATCAGTCTGACATCAACAACAGTCTTACTCACTCCACCGCACACCCGAGACAAGTCAATTAAAACGTCAGACTATCGATATACATGTCCGTGTTGATAGAATCATTTTAGAAATAAAACTAACCTTGCAACTCAATGATTTATTACATTTTGAGGGACTAGTTTCTCAATATCAATCCGCCACTGCCATACAGGGAACAAAGTAGGCTATTGCAATGCGATGCAAGGTTAGTTTTATTTCTAACATTGTTCTATCAACACAGGCATGTGCATCGATAGTCTGAAGTTATAAATTATTTGTTTCGGGTGTTCTGTGGAGTGTTTTCAGTGGCAGGCTGGATGTTACCGTTGACTTGCGTTATCTCGGCACCTAGGTTAGCACGAGATGAACGCTGCAACTCAAGGAAGGGCAGAAATTCACTGAAATGGTCTTCACCGACCTATATCATCCCGACTAAGTTGGAAATGAGGTCCTATGTCCAAAATTCCGAACTATTGCTTTTATTAAAAAAATTAGTAAAAATGAAACTGCCAAGGACACCAATTGTCTTTGTGATTGAAGAATGTATCGTAAATAAATAAATGTTTTCCTTAAATGCTAGGGGAAGGAAGTATTTGACCCCCTATATAGCCCTATGGGAATTTAACACATAGGGATAACATAGGGGCAGGCCGTTTTATTTTATTTTTAAAGGCCATTTATTTCATGGATTCAGGATACTATGCATCCTGATAAAGTTCCTTTGACCTTTGGAACTAAAATAGCCCCACATCATCACACACCCTTCACCATACCAGAGATTGGCATGGTGTTTTGTTCGGTTTGTTCAGTTAGCCTATTAGCTGGTTTGATTTGCATTGAGCTCAATGAGCATCGAACAGGCTAATAGGCTAACTGAACAAAACACCATGCCAATCTCTAGGTATGGTGAAGGGTGTGTGATGATGTGGGGCAATTTTAGTTCTAAAGACCAAGGGAACTTGATCAGGATGCATAGTATCCTGGATCCATAAAATAAGTGGCCTTTAAAAATAAAAAACTGCCTGCCCCTATGCTAACCCTATGTGTTAAATTCCTATAGGGTTACATAGGGGTGCCAATATTTTTGACCCCAGTATTTTGGGAAGATGCTCATTGAGCTCAATGCAAATCAAACAGGCCAATAGGCCTACTGGAAAAAGCACCATGCCAATCTCTAGCTATGGTGAAGGGTATGTGATGATGTGGGGCTATTTTAATTCCAAAGGCCAAGGAACTTTATCGGGATGCATAATATCCTGGATCCATGAAATAGCTGGCCTTGAAAAATAAAAATCTGCCTGCCCCTATGTTAACCCTATGTGTTAAATTCCCATAGGATGACATTGGGGGTCAAATACTTCCTTCCCCCTAGCATTTAGGAAGAACATGTATTTATTTACGATACATTCTTCAACCAGAAAGAAAATTGGTATACTTGGCGGTTTTATTTTTACTTTGAATTAAGACATTAAGATCAATTGTCAAATTATGATTTTATATTCCTCTTTTTAGGCAACTTTAGCATGGTATCAAATACATTGTGTGTGTGTGTGTGTGTGTGTGTGTGTGTGTGTGTGTGTGTGTGTGTGTTGCATTGAGCTCAATATATAAATAAATAAATAGATAAATTACCTTACTATTACTGTTCGTGTGTAAGAGATCCTGTGTAGGTGCTCCCATCCCTGATACTTTGAGGGACTGTCTGAATGAGGGTTAGTGCAGTCTAGGAAGAAACCTGGTTAGGGGTACAGAGGCTTCTGGAAGTGCTGCTGCTGTTTGAATTTGGTATGTGTCAATTAAAATTGCCAGAAGATTACCAATTAGTGTAACAACTGCAGTGAAAACCTTGGTTGTTAATGAAGCCCAAATATGACCTCTGAAGGTTTTGCCTGACTTTGAATGTTTGGTATGTGAGATGACAACTCTGTAGGATTTTGAGAAGGACTTCAACCTGGAAGTGGGAAAGCCTGATGGAAAGTTCTAGTGTGTAGACCAATAATTAGCATTGCATTCAGCTCTACACATATATGTTTTCTCTTTCTTTACCTTTGTATTTGGCCCCAGGTGCCCAAGGAGAAGGATGAGATGGTTGAGCAGGAGTTCAACCGGCTGCTGGAGGCCACCTCCTACCTCAGCCATCAGCTGGACTTCAACTTCCTCAACAACAAGCCCGTGTCCCTGGGCCAGGCCCTGGAGGTGGTCATCCAGTGAGTGGGACGCCCATGTTTTTATGCCTTCATTGTATGTAAATGGTTTGGGTAATTGTCTTTTGACATGTGAGTCTTTCTTTATACTAGACTTTTTTAGTGATGACCAGATGTAATTCTTTGAAATAGATAGACCTAATACACACTTACTGTGATTGTGAGGGACTATGGCTTTTAACCCTCTAACCGCCCGGGTTTTTTTGGATTTTTGCATAAAAAATTCAAAAGGCCATGGCTTGAAAGTGGTCAGAGATAAAGTCCTACTGTAAATGTGAAAATCATTGAGTATGAACTAAAGTTTATAAAGGGAGTACATTTACTCATCTAATTTGCATATTATGACGTCACAGGATGGCAATAGCGTCAAATTATGCACATTTCAGTAAATACTGATTGTTGAACACATTTGAGCAGTTTTACTTTGATTTTTGTAATTTCTCCGACATAACAAACAAACAGGACCACAGCCACATGTAAACCAACAATAGTAAACTATTAGTATTACCACAATCCCTATGTTACTATATATATAATAATAAAGTAGCCTGGTCAAATCAGTTCCTATCGCGGATGACTTTGTAGTTCTTCAGAGCCCTATTTTTACTAGACCTGCTGTCTGTACCATGTCAATTACAGACACTATCATCATGATTATCACTGGCACCAAGCACACCATGCTTATTTGAACCCTTTGGTCAACATTGCTGCAGGTAAACATTGACGTACACACGCAAAGACCCACCTCCATTCACAGACGCATCTTGACTGTCACTTGACTGTCACTGCCAATGAACGACCGATCATAATCTCCAAAAGGCAGATATTCTCCTTCAGAATCAGAGTAGGTGAATGGCAGACTCAAGACTTCATAACACACGACTTTGTTTTTTAACATTTGCCGTTTTTCTGCTTCAATTTGTGCATAGCGATCGCGCATTTCACTTCCGCATTATAAACAGGAAATGCGTCTTTTTTTTTTGTTTCTCGCGAGTAATGCAGGCACTTCCTGAACTTTTTTACTCGAATTTGGGCTTGAATCGAAGCTCTGGATGTCTGCCAACTAGTGGTGGAGAGTTCAAAGGCGATTTGTCACCCTACTCGGATCTACCGTCTGTTTTAATCAGTGATGTTGCTTGTCGCCGTACGGCGCCTTGGGCGGTTAGAGGGTTAAACATGTAGATTTGTCCATTAAAGGCATTTGAACATTGTTGCCTATATACCAGTGCCATGGTTTAGTTCTAAGAAACTCCAGATCTACAGCTCATTCTACTGTATTCTATTTTGCACACTCTCCTCTGTTCTACTCATGTCTCTTCCTTATGCCTCAATGTAATTCTCCAGTCATCTCTCCTGACTTTGTCCCGAAACCTCATTATTCTTTTTACTCTGCTAGCTCTGGTTTAATGTTGCTGTGTGCCTGTGTGCAGGTTACAGGAGAAGCATGTGAAGGATGAACAGATCGAACACTGGAAGAAAATCGTGAAAACTCAAGAAGAACTCAAGGAACTGCTCAACAAGGTACCTGAACTCTTTTTACACCGCCTTCACTTTCTTTTGTTTTACTATGGTGCCTTAATTCACAACATTTCACAACTAGGGGTAGTATTTGTAAGGGTCCAAATGAACAGAGACTTTAGGGATTGTCTATGGAATGTTGATGACCTATATTTGTGCTCTTTTTCTTCTTCCCCATCTCTCCATTTCCCCTCCATTCCTCTCTCCCTCCTCTACCTCTCTGTCCATCTGTGTCAGATGTTTGCCACTAAGGAGCGGGTGAAGGAGCTCCACCAGCAGTATAAGGAGGCCAGTGAGGTGAAGCCCCCCAGAGACATCACAGCAGAGTTCTTGGTCAAGAGCAAACACCGTGATCTCACCGCCCTCTGCAAGGTACACAAAGACACAAGCTGCCACAGCCCAATTAGCCCTTATTGCTAAGTCAAGGTGGCTTAGTCTATTTTGTAATCCTCTATGTGTGAAGGATAACTGCCGACGAGGTGACCGGTTCGATGGAAATAATGGCTAGGTGGAGGTCTAGAACTCCGGCGACGTGCAAAGCACATATCACATATCCGCCACATATCAACTTTCTACTTGCAGGACAAAACTGCCGTTATTAGTTCTAAATGGATGGCTGCTATGGCCAAAGGCCAGTCGTTAGTTCTAAATGGCTGGTTGCTACGGCCAAAAGCCAGTCGTTAGTTCTGTCTCTCCCGTTGTCAAGCGGGCATATCCCAGGATATGAGAGAAACTTTCTTAGACATAGACCCATGATTATCTTGCCCCCATGCACAGTGAGGAGGCAAAGAAATCCACAAGAATCACTTTTGAGGAGTACCATCCTGTGGTCACCCAGTCTCCCTGGAGAGATTTTTAAGAGAGGAATGGTCTCAAATCCCTTGATTTGTATTGTCCAACTTTCTGGGATGTCATAAGAGAATATTAGGAGCTGTTGTTGACAACGGAGGGCTGGGTTGCCAATAATTGTGGCACTTGTTTTTTTGTTAGAAATATGTATTTCTTTAGACGACATTTGTGTTTCTCAAATGAATTTGCATCACTGTTGGATTTATCTTCACTGTTTCTGTTGTGAGATTACAATAAATCACCAGTAGATTATTTTTTAATGCCTTTTTTTGTCAACTTTACCAGGGGTTCCAATAATTCCAGGGGGCACTGTATAATGGAGCATTTGTATTCAATTCAATTCAGTCCCAAGTATGCTCAGTACTTTTACAAGTATGTTATTCAGGCGGTGTGGCAGTTTAGCAAAGGCTGTGTTTAGACTGCAGACGAATCTGATTCAAATCTGATTCCTTCTCGTATCCGATTTTTAGGTTTAAGTGTTCAAATCGGATATGGCTCTGTTCAGACTGGGTCACATTAGTAACAGATCTGACAGATTGCTGTAGCAACGAAAACAGGAGGAAATACTTGCTAATTCGATGTGATAAACATGGAGCCATATAACTATATGAGTGTTCATTGAATACATGAATGCGTGTGCGCGTTTGCGTGACAAACTGAAACTACTCGGTGGCAAGCTCCGCTTCAAACTGCTGGAAGGCTATTTAATTATTTAACGACAATTATAGAACAACGTGGATTCTTGCAACTTCCATAGAAACAGAGCAGACTGTCTAATGCACTATTTAGCATTGAGTATTGTTTAGCCTAGTCTAATTTTAATATAACATGGTCAAAAGACATAGCCGTAACGTTGTTCCACAACTCGAAATAGGTGCATGTAAAGCACGTAAAGTCACGTCATGGACAGTCAAAACCGATCTGAGTGTTGTGAGCTGTTCAGACTGAGACGCATCTGTCCATATCCGATACAAATGTGATATAACTACCTCCTGGATGTGGTTTGGATCCGTTTTGCAAAAATCGGATTTCATGTGACCGGTCACTGTTCAGACTTCAAAAGTGACATCCGATTCCAATCTGAATGGGCTAAAAATCGGATTTTGGCTGGCAGTCTGAACGCAGCCAAATACACTCACTGCATCCAGAAGTCTTTAAATGCAGCCTAGCCAGCCATGAAGAAGTCTTTGGTCTAAATTGATCAGAAGTACTGAATTCGGCCTGGCCAGCAATGAAGGAGACCCTTTGTCCTACATGATCAGGCAGCTTGCTGAATTACTAGGCCTGCATCTAAATGTGTAGTGCCACTCCAGTGTGCTTTAGGGGCATTTTATCCATTCCTAAGTTTCAAGTCACACACACACATTTCCGCACCTATTTTTTCTGCACTTCTGTCAGAGTTATTTACGTTTTGAGTGTTTTATTTTTCACAGCTCTGCCTCCAAGCAGCACCATAATTATTAATGGGGCACTGAGCCATGTTAACGTGCTACGCTACTATTTATACCTGCACTCTGCA
This sequence comes from Sardina pilchardus, assembly GCF_963854185.1. NCBI lineage: Eukaryota > Metazoa > Chordata > Actinopteri > Clupeiformes > Clupeidae > Sardina > Sardina pilchardus. The sequence goes on from NC_085013.1 coordinate 1,341,710, forward strand.
TGGACCATATCCCGCAAACTAACTTCTCTCTTGTCTTCAGGAATGTGCACATCAGGGCCCGTACTCACAAAGATTTTTATCTTCGCACTAAGAGTACTCCTAAATTGCACTAAAAGATATTAGCTTGGAGTTTTCTCCTAAAAGTTATTCACAAAGCCTTTCAGAGCTACTTTCAGTGAGGAGAAATGACAACTCCTAAACTAATAGTGAGTCTTCGTTGCTATGGTTGACGTCATTACTCATGCACGAGCTTGATTAAAGTGACCACCTTGATTGGCTGATGATTATAATGCGGGAATGATGGCAAAAACCTCCCCTACGATGACTAGTTGAGTGACAGGTGTTCGGTCTTAGCTGGTGAGAATGCGTGCGCTATGTCGGGCTGTGAAGGATGGAAGATGATGAATAAATAGGCATAGCCTAAATGAATAAAGAGTAAAGCAAATAGCCTATAGGCATAATGAAACACTACGGACTGGAGCAGTATCTTTGCCATATGTTTTAGATTAATCTGTATGAAAACACGTAGCCTACATTTGCAAAGAGGATAAACGATTGAATTTAATTAGGCACAGTGAGACGTTACATTTAGTTTACATGCAATGGTGGTTTTGGTTGTCTGCCATTATTGCATTTGCATCCTTAGTTGCAATGCACAATTATTCCCTTGCATCGCGACGTGAAATGCCACTAAAAGCAGGTTGTGAATAGGTTTTAGTGAGTTAGAAGTCCTCTCGAGTTCTTTTTAGCTGTCCTAGACTTAGGAGCTCCTTTTAGGCTTAAAATGCTTTGTGAATAACTTAGTGAAAACAATTAAGAGTCCTAAAGTTAGGAGTGACACGCCCATTATTTGTAAGAGTTTCTCCTAAATTTGTCAGTTAGGAGCTACTTTTAGCATTAAAATTCTTTGTGAATACGGGCCCAGAACAGGAAAAGGGAATTGGTATAAAAACTGAGGACTAGTGCAAGAAATAAAAGGGGGAAGGACACATTTGGCAACATGCCGTCTCCCACACAGTCCCTCCAGCTGCTTTTGAGATCCATTAAAAGCACTTATGTTGTTAGGCAGATAATTGGATGTGATTAAATAAATGCATTCTTTGTCACAAATTCCCCTCTTCAGCCTTATTTTACAATGGTGATTATGGAGGAATCCTTGTCTGTCTGTGCATGGCTTTGGGGAGTAGTAGAGCAGTCAGTCAGAGTCTGCCTCTTTGTATTTCTGGTCCACTGTTGAAACAGTTGTCATCAGTGTTACTGTTGCAGATCATTTTAGACACATAGCATTCTGTAGTTCATTTCAATAAGGGTGTAATGATTTGAACACCTCTCTCTCCCACTGACCCCGAACTCCGATCTCTTGGACCATCACACACACACACACACACACACACACACACACACACACACACACTCACATTCTCTGAAGAGTGATGGGATATTACATTGCTGAAATCTGTGTGGATTGGGTGTGCAGGAGAGCTCAGGGCAGCGCTCTTCTGAATGAGTAGTTGTGACTGCTCATTCAGCTCCCTGTGCTCTGACTGCGCTCTGACTCCACGTTGGTCTCCCCCAGGAGTATGATGAGCTGACGGAGATGCAGGCGAAGCTGGAGGAAAGACTTCAGGAGCTGGAGGCCAATCCCCCAAGGTGTGAAACAAACACACACACACACACACACACACACACACACACACACACACACACACACACACACAACAACGTCTAAGAATGCTCTTTAGCTGTTCTAAAATCACTGGAACCTACGGCCTTTTGGGGTTCATATCTTAAATCTAGGTCTAGGACATCACATTACAAGTGTTCATGTATTTGTCTTTGATTTGTTCCTGCAGTGACGTGTACCTGTCATCCCGTGACCGGCAGATCCTTGACTGGCACTTTGCCAACCTGGAGTTTGCCAACGCCACCCCGCTCTCCACCCTATCCCTCAAACACTGGGACCAGGTTATTTACCATTTAATTCACCATTTAATGCACATCAACACACAGCCTGTGTTCTTTGATGCGCCCTTGTCAAACTTTTGTCCTCAATGTTACTGTTGCTAATTACTTTTTGTCACGCATCAAGGATGTTTATTTGGATAAAGGGTGGAAAAGTCATATATGTGTGTGTGTCTCTGTCTCTCCCCCACTCTCTCTCGCTTTCAGGATGATGACTTTGAGTTTACAGGGAGTCACCTGACGGTGCGTAACGGTTACTCATGTGTCCCCGTGGCTCTGGCTGAAGGGCTGGACATCAAACTCAACACTGCCGTGCGACAAGTCCGCTACACTGCCTCTGGTGAGTTCAGGTCCCATATTACTCTTTGTAGTGTGTGTGTGTGTGTGTGTGTGTGTGTGTATGTATGTATGTACAAGAGACAGGGCATACAATGGAAGGGTCTGCATACGTTTAATACGAATAATCAATAAAAAAAATGTATTTGGTCGCCAGCACTGCTATTTTGAAGGTGGATTATCAATAGCATAAGCAATGTGCTTAGCATCAGGTCTCTAGCAACACGATGCAAATACGGTCCTTCATTAGACTGTACATTTGGTGGTGTCCCTTTTATTTCTTTACATCGTGCAGGCTACACTCTCAAATGCATTGCATCAACAGAAAAGAGAACACGCAAACACAAGGTCCACTCTTAATTGCAATTGCAAGAACTTATCTGTGACAGTAGCGTAACTTCAAAGCTATGCTACGCTACCATGACAGGGTCTACTGACTAATCTAAATTCCCTTGCTCCTTATATTGGGTGTAGGTTGTGAGGTGATAGCAGTGAACACGCGCTCCACCACTCAGACATTCATCTACAAGTGTGACGCGGTGCTGTGCACACTCCCACTGGGCGTGCTCAAGCAACAACCGCCTGCTGTGCAGTTTGTGCCCCCACTGCCCGAGTGGAAGACTGCCGCTATCCAGAGGATGGGCTTCGGAAACCTCAACAAGGTACATAATACGACACATTGCCTATTTGCAGAGCATTCGTCAGGGCCTGTTATTTGGCTTTATCATTCTCTCTTCTTCCTTACCATTGAAAGTCCCCTCTGCCTGTCCACTCTTCAGGATAAACTGTTCACTCACTTCTTTGTGCATGGCTTCACGGCTTTAGGTAACTTGCCAAATAAATTTAGTTTGTTTCAATCTGTCAATGATGTGTCTTCATATGAATGATGATGGCTTACGTTGGATAGAAGGTAAGGTAACGGTCAGATGCAATATTTAATTAGGTTATTGGTTGACACGGTTGTGTTTTCATTTTGATACAGGTTGGCGTCAGATGCACTCATAGACTGTAGTCTAATCTGCCTCAACGCACAAATCTCATAAGTTTAATTTAAAAATCAAACTGGAGGAAGCATAGACGAACATTTAGCCTGAGGAAAGAATGTATGTGAGATGTGCACATAGGTAGTCCCTCTGCCTTAATGCACGGATATCGTAAGTTTAATTTCAAAAGCCTTGCAATTTCCTTTCCAAACCAAATCAAAACTGCTTCCATCTTCTATTCAGCTAGCTCATTGTTGAACAACATGCTATGCTACTCCTAGATAGTAGCGCTGCCACCACTGTTGAACTGAACATTTACTCTTCTTCAGCACCTAGACATCACACCTTCTTCTGAACACACGCCCGAGCGTAGAAACCAGCGTATATCTGAGCGCAGAAACCATCATATGACAAGGCTCGTGTGATCAATCTTTCGTATCACTCCAATTCTAGCGTAAGAATAAACGTGTGTTGATAAATGTGGCGGCTGGAAACAAGCGTAATTTAAATATCACGCCTCTATATATGCTCGTTTTAATGGCCTCGCCCCTAGGATTTACGACATGAAAGTGCATTATACGTCCAAAAGAGCTATTAGTGATCTCGAGCCACAGTGACGTCCAGCTGAACCTTGTTATTTTGACAGCTAGAAGCTGTCATCAAGGAAGGTGGGAAACTAGAGCGATCTAAGCGCAAAAGACTTTATTTTCGCAGAGAGAACGCATCATACTATAAATACATACATTACAAAACCATATGACACTGAAATATGCCCTTTGAAAATAATTTTAAATATATAATTAATAAATGTTGCGTTTGCCAAAGAGAAAGTATAATCATCTCCTATGGCTATTTTAAGCCATCAAATGTGTCAATATACTGTAATATGCTACATTACAGCAAGTAGGCTGCACATGTACAGGAGTACGGGAGTTCAGACTAGACGTGAGATTTGAGCGTATAGCACTGATCACGTTCACATTGATAAATGCCATACTTTGCGTGGAAACAAGCGATATATTGAGTATTTTTGGTATATCGCCTAGCTCTGTCATCACCCTTCATAGGTCTACTAAAAGACTACCCACCAGTGTGTTATTTATTATTGAATTATTTAAAGCACCAAAATGTTCTAAATATAACTATAAATGAACCAATGTAACCTCAATTTGTTCCATACACAAAATTGTCTTGAACCCATCCTAGAGGGTTCAAGCAAGGTCTCCATACCATAATCTCAGAAGATCCTGTGGGAAACACTGTACTTATGTTCTAAACACACACATATACAAGGTATACACTACTGTGTTGCTGTGAGATGCACGCTTAAGCTGGTGATCTCAGGATGTGTCATGCTGTGATGAAGTAGTTTCCTTCCATTCTTGGCAGCCAATTTAATGCAGAACTGAGATAGCCGTGAAAGTTAACAACCCCATGAATGCAAACAAACAGCAAATAGACTAGTCGAAACTCGTACTGTGTCAACGTCACCAACACACACACACCCAGCCGCACACTCCGACAGCCCCTCCCAGTCATTCTATGCCTCTGATTGGTTGTTGGTCAAGTACGTAGCTTTCTGACGTGGGTTAAAGGAGCACAAATCTGTTGGCTGAATGAGTAGAAGTTACAGCATTTGGGACAAGGTCACCTGTGAACAAAACCTGCAAGCCCTGTCCACTGTCCATCAGCTGTACTGATGTAATAGCGCACGCTCATGTATGGTCTGTAATTTTGGCAGGGTAAGATTTGACACACACACACACACACACACACACACACCACACACACACACACACACACACACACACACACACACACACACACACACACACACACACACACACACACACACACACACACACACACACACACACACACACACACACATACACACCCTGTTGATGCTCTGGAGTGCATCACCCTCTGTGGTTCCTCATTGCTCTAATTCGGATGCAGCAGAAAAATGCTGCAGTATTATGCAACCCTGCAACCCTCCTTGGCTTTGACCACCAGATGGCGCCCAGCATCAGACATGAGCCTGGCTTTGTCGTCACTAGCAGTATTGAAACCAGCTGGACTAGGTCTGCCATGACTGTTAAGATGCTAAGTAGACTAAGTGGATCGATAAAGCTTATAGTAAAATATTTCACATCACCTCAGGGTGAGCTTTGTTTGTTTTCCGTATGTGATAAACTCTTGTTCAAATTCAAATAATTAACACAAACAATGTTGTTCTTATGAGTCAGTCCTCAAATTAAATATTTGTAAATGGATGTGTGCAGTGTCCTGGTTAAGTAAAGTGAAGGTGGGTGGATGTGTCTTCCATTCCTGTAGGTGGTGCTGTGCTTTGACCGTGTGTTCTGGGACCCCAGTGTGAACCTGTTTGGCCATGTGGGAAGCACCACGGCCAGCCGAGGCGAGCTCTTTCTCTTCTGGAACCTCTACAAGGGTGAGCTTCACCTCTGGAGACTGACACATTGTTGGACTTCATTGTGGGGGGTTTGTCTGCCCCTCTGTGCAGTCACCACAACTCTGTCCTCTATTTTTGTCCCTTCCCAGCTCCCATCCTGTTGGCGTTGATGGCGGGAGAAGCAGCGGGCATCATGGAGAACATCAGTGACGATGTGATCGTTGGCCGCTGCCTCGCCATCCTCAAAGGCATCTTTGGCAGCAGTGCTGTCCCACAGGTGAGTCAACATGAGGTTTAGAAGAACTAGTGCAGTGCTCGTTCAAACATGCTATAGCTGTAGAAAACCTGTAGCTAAATTACATGCCTGCAGGTAGGCCTGCTTTAAAAGATAAGGTGATAAGATGATTCACTAAAACACTCTAGAGCCCCTTTCACATTGAGAAACGATACATTAGCGTTTAAGAAATAGCGGGTTCAGGGGATTTCGCAATGTGAAAAGTAGACGTGTTTTGGTCCCGGGGTTGTTTGAAGCCGGTTTCAGAGGCGAGTTATGGGAGGCGTTGCCTAGCAGCACGTCACACGCAATTTGGGAGTGAACAATGACGTTAAGCATGCCTTGGACCTCGGAGATAAACTGATAAACACAACTGTCATGCTAGTGCTACGTGGTTTAGTTTCCAAATGATGGCGGGCCACTTGTTACAATAATACCTTCATACCTACAGACCATGTGAAGTAAACTGGACACAAGACACACAAGACACGTCAGTAAGACACACACGCTCTCTCCTCCTTCCCTTCCTCCCTCACACATTGCCTACTGTAGGATGTCCTCCACACAACTGCATACTCGGCCATCACTACATTAGGCCTATGCGTAGGCTACAGAGCATATAAGAATAGGCTAAGGAACACGCAATGTCACGGCAATGCAGGCTCTCTCTCTCTCCCTTCTTTGAAACTCCTGAAAACTTCTACCCTCTCAATACGAACCTCCAATCTTGGCATAGGTCTGCCGTCAGATTTAAGTCGTTGTTGAAGAGGTAGTTTACTAAAATAGTTTTGTACTAAAAAATCCTAATCTCTACTGTCTACAATGGCACTTGCTGACGTGATCTGATCTCAACAAAACTCAAAATTGCACCTAATTAAACAACCACTTCAACCCCCTACTGTGTTTCACCACATTCACTACACAGCATTTATGGTGGCAATGTTTTACGCATTGCAAAATACTTAAAGACAGTGCAGCAAAATGAACAAAACCATATAAAATATTTTATTTAATCAAATCTGCTTCTATCCTCTCGGTCGCTGGTCCTTCGCTGTGCTTTGTGAGAGGGGGAGTGGCCAGTGGCTAGAGCGGAAAAAAGCAATGTGTGCTTCTTTTAGCAATATACTGTTTTAAAGGAATACGCCACCCAAAAATGAAATTAAGCTAGTCTCGGTCACCCCCAGAGTTAGAACAGTGAAAAAAACCCGGTTAAAATCCGTCCGGGCATTCTCCTGCTTTGGGAGCAGCGATTTTAGCTTTAGCTTAGCACAGTTGCTGTAGATGAAGGGTGTCAGTGAGCACGTCCTCCAAAAAAGTGACCGAGACGTCTACATTTTTTTCTAAATATATCTTGGGAGCCGTGTGTTCAAAACGAGTACAAATCATAATGCAAAATCGAACGAGACTATTACCTGGGCAGATCTTTACTTGGAACTATATTCAGCCTCATCGCCGACGAAGCACCGCTAGCTAGGCGCAAAGTTCTCACGTAGCAGTCTTGTAAACTCCCAACTTCTAGATTCGACTGGAACTTCACGGGATGGGATTCAAGTGGTGCTACGTGAGAACTTTGCGCCTAGCTAGCGGTGCTTCGTCGGCGATGAGGCTGAATATAGTTCCAAGTAAAGATCTGCCCAGGTAATAGTCTCGTTCGATTTTGCATTATGATTTGTACTCGTTTTGAACACACGGCTCCCAAGATATATTTAGAAAAAAATGTAGACGTCTCGGTCACTTTTTTGGAGGACGTGCTCACTGACACCCTTCATCTACAGCAACTGTGCTAAGCTAAAGCTAAAATCGCTGCTCCCAAAGCAGGAGAATGCCCGGACGGATTTTAACCGGGTTTTTTTCACTGTTCTAACTCTGGGGGTGACCAAGACTAGCTTAATTTCATTTTTGGGTGGCGTATTCCTTTAACAATATCTTTTGCATTTCTATCCAAACAATGTCAAACTTGGCACTGCACTTACTCGTGCCTGTAGCAAGACACCTGTCAAGTTTGAAATCATTTGGACAAACGGGTCAAGAGAGATGTGAATAACAGACAAACACACGTTCCTGTAATTTATGGATAGATGGATGTACAGAATCATTATATGTAAGGAGTTTGTAAATGTTTGATGTTTTGATGACTTCAGGCACAGAATTTGCTCTGTGCTTTAGTTGGGCCAACAGGAGTGCACTCTTCCAGAAGTTACTGAGAATTGTAAAGGCTTATATGCTTTTATTGTATGGCTGTAACTCGCCATACCCATGTAGAGCCACAAAGGTGATGCCTTACGGTCGGTATCAAAGCTCTCCTACGTTGTGCATCTTTAATATCTCAGTAAGTAATTGATGAGGCTCTTTGTATGCGTGGTGTAGAATGCTCAGCCCATGATGACCTGCTAAACATAAATAGACTTAAAGAGGAACTATGCAGGATTGGCGATCTCATCTCTGGTTTCGGTTTCATTGTTCGTTTTCGCTCGTTTTATGCTTAAATTTTCTCTGCAGAGCTTTCCCGACAGCTTTAGCGTGTATATTTATACACGTATAGGCTATATTTAAATATATAAATTGCAAGCGTGGTTCTTCGTCTCAGACTTCCAGATGTAAACAAAGAGCGATCGTCTCCTGCAGAAAGTTGCATAGGGTCTCTTTAAATGGTGTTTAGTCTTTTTTGCCTAAGTGAAAACACAGCATGCTTTATTTGAGAAGACATTGTACAGGTCAATTGTCTTATTGTTATTGTGCTATGTATTGTTATTCTGTACTTTTTGTGTGTGTGTGTGTGTCTCCTTGAAATAAGTCTTTGTTGTGCCCTGTTGTCCCTGCAGCCTAAAGAGACGGTGGTGACACGCTGGCGTGCTGACCCCTGGGCCCGCGGCTCCTACTCATATGTGGCGGCCGGTTCCTCTGGCAACGATTATGACCTCATGGCCCAACCAATAACGCCTGGGCCCGCAATCCCAGGAGCATCACAGGTACGACATGCAGTGAGACCTCAGCCAACACTCGGCTGCCACAAGGAGGTTGGAGATATCAAGTACAAACACTATTATTCCAGTCAAGGACAGTTTTGGGCTGTGCATAGGCCTATCATGAACTAGATATGTCCACTCCAGTGGGATGCGGTGACTGCAGACGTTCTCACCATTGGAGATTGGCTGATGGTTGGCGTTGGGGTTTTTTTTTCCTCTCTCAATTTGATTACATGAGAACATTTTTTTTTACTATACTGCAAACGCAACTGTCTCTGTCTGAGTCTGCAACCAATGATCCCACGACAACCCATTATTGGGCTTGGCTCCTCATCACACCAGCTTATTAAAGCCCCCCCCCCCCCCCCAAATTTGCCGCTCTAGACCACACAAACATGCAGAGGAGTCACCACCCTGACGTGTTTTTAATTTCAGGGGTGGGGTGGGGGGGGAGTCCTAATGAACAGGGCTCGGCTTATTTATATGTGTTGTGCTGAAGAGTGGGGACCCTGCTGGCGTACAGTTTATTTGTTCATTAGTGCTGACTGTAAATCAGTGGTGAATAGCCTGATTAGCCTGGAAGCTGTCACCTAGTCCAACTCTAGGCTATTTAAGATGTTTTTTGTTTTTACAGGATGGGTACATGCATTCATTGGGGATTGGTACTAGTGTATTGTGCATTATTCTCATCCTCCTGCTTTATAGAGATCTTCTACATTTTATAACTTTAACTTAGAAAAATGGCATTGGTGTGTGTCTGTGTTCGTCGGCCTGTGTGGAAAGTTCCTGTATGTTCTAGAACATTTTCTCTCTCTCTCCCTAGCCTGTTCCACGCCTCTTCTTTGCGGGCGAGCACACCATCAGGAACTACCCGGCCACGGTGCACGGTGCCCTGCTGAGCGGCCTGCGGGAGGCCGGGCGCATCGCCGACCAGTTCCTGGGCGCCATGTACACCATGCCACGACAGGCCACACCCACAGCCAACCCACAGCCTGCCTCTAGCATCTAAACCACTCCATGTCTGAATGTCATCAAAGGATTACTAGTCAAATGTATGTGTGTATGTGTGCCCACCTGCTGTACAGTGTGTACAGTGTGTACAGTGTGTGTGTTTGTGTGTGTGTGTGTTTATAAACACTTGCCTTCTATGATCCCCAATAACTGATGGCTGGTCTGCCAGCTGAAGAGGTCAAGAGGAACTCAAAGGCAGTCTGCTGACCTTTTTTCACTATTCTTCAGAGGCCCTGGTGTCTGTCTGTCTGTCTGTCTGTCTGTCTGTCTGTCTGTCTGTCTGTAGGAAGGAGAGGTGACTTGACCTCTCTCAAAACTGAGCCGTCTACCGTGCCCATCACAGCATTAACACACACACACACACACACACACACACACACACACACACACATACATACACATACACACATACACACACACAAACAATCATTTCCCACAGCAAACAGAAGAGGGACTGAACTCTCTGCTCTCCAAACTGGAAGCTGCACTTGCTTCATGGACATTTTCTTTATTTTTGTACTGAGATTATGTTTAGTTGCTCCACAGTGATCAATAGTGTATGTTCCAAAAGTATGTCTCTTCTGAAATGAAACCTTCTACAAAATGCTTATGTTGCAGAGCTAGATGTAGTGTCAAGATGAAATAACTAGGTAGTCTGTGCAGATAGTTTTACTTTGTGAAAATATATTGAAGTCTAAAGCATAGATTTGTGTTGCCTGCTCTATTTGCAAGCTGCTTGTTTTTGTTGTTGTTGTTTTTTTATTATAGTGATTGTCATTGTGAACCTTTTTTTATATTATGGAAAGAATTTGTTAATTAAAAGATGTAATAAAGAAGCTGCCTGTGTGAGTTTCTCCGTGAGGTGTTGGTCAATAAGACAGAGCTCAGGAGGTTATGGCATAGCAGACATGATTGCCTTAGATGATTTTATTTTCATTGCATTCATGCATGTTGCAGATTCCTTTTCTCCAAACATTACAGAGGCCATAAACAGCCCAAATAAACACACTTGGAGAACATTCCTTCAACATGACTAACGGAGATTTTATCAGGTGTCTAGCTACTTGTGAAGCAAAGAAGTCACACCAATTAACAGATTAGACTGACATGGAAAAAGTCCCCAATGAAAAACAGTGATATGGGGTGCCTCTCATTGGTGTTTTATATATCCTCACTTCCTTCCTCGGTCCTCGTTCTCACTGATCTAGATAAAGAATGATGGGGCGGCAACAATGGGATCGTCTATCCAGTGCTAGTTCTAGATCAGTGGGAACGAGTCTGGAGGATCGAGGAGGGATGTTGAGAGGTGTCCTGTGTGAGGTGGGGTGCTGCTCTCTAAAGGACTGTGAGAGGGGAGGGAGTGAAGTGCAGACTCGCTTCCTCTTCCAGGTCCCTGGGGGCCTGTTGTGTCTGATGCACGGAGATGCCCTTACAAAGGCCTCTGGGCCCTCTCGTGTTTGACCTCCCTGTGACCCTACTGGCCAGCTCCCCAGGCCCTGCGGCCACCCCTGGCAGCTGCAAAGCACAGTGGGAGTTGGATTGACCGCTGGTGAAATTAGACCCGGCAGCTCGGTTTGCGAATGCAGTCCATCACCCCCATGTGCACTCTCCCCTCGCTCGGTCATCTGTTTGCACATTTATTTTTTTATTTATTCCATCTGACTGGAACATGGGAGCCCGACCTCACTGAGTGTGGAATTAACCAAAGGAGACAGTTGTTTGGAAAGGAGAGAGAACAGAAAGAAAAAAGGACGATGGAGGGCTGAGAATGAAACAGAAGGAGAAGACGGTGAAGGAGTGAATAATCTGTCCCCTTTTGTTGCTCTTTTCAGTACAGATTGTGTAATAGGCGGCATGTGTTGTGTCGTACACACCCACACGCACACACCCAGTGCTCCTGCAGCACGTCAATACACACGCTCTGACACGCCTGGGCCCATCTGCTGAAGGGTGTCTCACTCTCTCTACACAGCGTACATCCACTGCCACAGGGCATACACACACACACCTCAAGTTCATACACCACCACTGGGCACACACACACACACACACACACACACACACACACACACACACACAGTCACGCACTGCCAGACACCAACTCATACACTCCTGGGCAGACACACATCCATTCACTCACACTCTCTATTCATCTAGAAACTAAGCCTAAAGAATAAATTCATCATTGCTGATCTCGGGGTCTTTTTATGTCAAGTGCTTCAGGGAGTCAAGAAGCTTTGTCTTGCATCCCTAATAATGAATGATGTTCTGGACCACAGAAGGTGGCGCAGAGGAGAAGGTTCACTCGGTCACACGGTCACACACACACACACACACACACACACACACTGCATCACCTCTGGTGGTGTGGTGGGCCTTTTTATTGTAGCCTGCAGCCAACAATACCTCTTTTTACAAGGGTAAATATGTCATCAGGTGGCTGTTTTCAACTTTCAGTGGAAGCTGACAAGCAACAGGCATAGATTCAAATGTTTCCATGCTGTGTAAGTCATTCACATGCTTGACTGGGTGCATGGGAAGCCAATCAGGTTAAGCAGGACCGTACCAATCTCACAGCTAAATCTCTGCCCTGGACAGGAAGCAAGCACAGCCTACCGTACACACACACACACACACTTTGTATTCCCAACTCCCAAATGACTTAATCCCAGACCTGACACACGTATATCTCTACCAAACCTGGGCCTGGTCGAGTCGGGTATTATCTTGACCTTTGTTGTTTCTTGCCTGACATAAGAGGGCGCTGGAGGATGTTTTTAGTCCTGCTTACATTTGTTCCCTCAATAGCAGTAATTGCCTCATTTGTTTGACCATTTGCTTATCATGCTGTGGTGTTTCGAGTGGTGGTGGAGTGGATTTCTAAGGTCGATTGATGCTGGGGAGTGCATTTCGGCGCTATGTGCTGAGAGAGGAGTGAAGCCAGACTGGCTTGGCCCAACGCCACCCCAGACTCTCCTCCAGGCTGCCATTTTGGATCTGCTGTGGTCGCGCCCACAAATCAAGCCTGCAATATACTGGGAAGCACATCCATTTCATGAAAATAACCACTACATTTGAAATGTACCAGATAAAACAAGCCTCCCTTTTTTTCAGAATGTGCTGGTCAAATGGGCCTTACAATTCATGTCTGGATCGCCTTCTGTTCCTTCCCCCTTCAACTCCCCAGGATAGAAAATCAAAAATGTTTGAGTTTAAAACTGTAAACAAGCCAAAATACACAAAACATTAACAACATTTGAAGCAGGTCTGTTACAAATAGGTTGCTTTTTATTGAACTGGAATACATAGTCTCCTGTACAGCGGGGGAGCTTAGAGTCCTACATGCAGCTCATGGTAAGATTATACATGCACAAAGAATTACCAGAACAGAGAAGCGGGTCACACTAGCGACCCTCTATTGCTGATATACAGAGAAGCACTAAGCAACAATATGCTCGCCAATTTGTTCAGATTGCAGTTTTATCCTCATTGTCATAGCCCACCCCCACCCCCATGGAGACTGTTGTGGGTTTATCCATTTTACAAACACTGCTTTAATAAAAAATACAAACCACATACCCTATGTTCATGTCAAACTCCCTTATTAGGTTGTACAGGGCTGTTTTTCCTTGTGTCCAGAATGCATGGGTGAGATGTGGTGTGTGTGTTTGTTTGTTTGTTTGTTGTGTGTGTGTTTGTGTGTGTGTGTGCGTGTATGTGAGACCTGACTTTCTTTGGCAGCACTCTTGCACACAGTATGTTGTGAGCCAACCCAGGGGGCTGGATGGACTGGTAGGGTGGGCAGGGAGACCCAGAATGAGCAAGAACACAGAGCAGCTCCTGCATGGGGGCGCATCTCCACAAAGCATCAGCGTATCACCGGGCAAACAAAGAGACAGTCCAGATAACATGATGGACCTGTAATGATGCTAGTTGCACAACGAAACTTTCAGGAGACGCTCCCTAGAACAGATGATGAGACAACCAATACTAGGAAAGTAACTTCCAATAACACTGTTCATTCAGTTGACTGATCCATCACATCCATCCATCCGATTGATCTTACTCTCACATTCAGATCTCTAACACATTCTATCTGGTCTAAGCACAGTCCAAAACACACCCGCAGGGTTTGAGAGATCCCATGCATTCAAGAATTACTCTCCAGGAGTGTATTAAAGAGAATGACAAAAATAACAATCTTAACATTAAAAAGGGAAACTAAACTCACTCAAAATATCAAAGTAGGCCCATTTTACAAAATTACATGATTTTCTTTTAAATAAAACTTCTCCAATACATGTTCCAAAATAAGACATCTTTTTCATTTAAAAAAAAATGTACATCGTCACACAACGATGGACAAGTTAAGTTTACTAAATGAAAGACAAAATCAAATATTTACCCTTTATTCCAACACAACTGAACAGACCTGTTAAACTGTAAACTGGATATATTCTGGAATGATTTTGGCACAAATATTAGAAGGTAGAGGCACGGGTCAAATCAAAGCACCGTGCTTTAAAGAAACGATGACAATTTAAACAAAAATAGCACTTTTGTCGTCTGTACAACAAACTTAACAAATCCACAACTACCCTCAGGGAACTGTCCTGCAATTGCTCCAAGCAATTTAATGAATTTCCTTTTGGCCAGTGCAAAACAAATACACATACTATATACACACATATCTCAGATGGCCATACATTCAGTAAATAGGAACAAATGTGTAATATATACTTCTACAACAAATGCAAAAGATATGTGAGAGAGAGAAACAACATGTTAAGATAGAGAAATAAAAGGGGCTTTATTTTGAACGGGTCTTTTAAGTGCTGGTTAAGTGCAGAATAGTGGCCCTGAGGTCCACTGACACCATGGCACATCCTTTCTAATGGCTGCCATTGAGGACACATGCCAATTCATCAATTCAGGGTGTGAGCATAGGACAACGGTGCCTGTTTGCTGCTAAGTTGCCTACATTCAAGATTCATTTCTAAAAGACGGTGTTTGTGTGTGTGTGTGTGTGTGTGTGTGTGTGTGTGTGTGTGTGTGAGTGAGAGAGAGAGAGTGTGTGAGAGAGAGAGAGAGAGTGAGAGAGAGAGAGAGAATCAGGAGAATAACACAAACAAAAAAAGACGAGTTTGAAATGCTATCCCTGGAGAACCTACAGGGCTGTAAAGGACTTGCACTGGTAGCTGAAATGGCTTCAGTAGATGATGAGAATCAGCAAACAAGCACAACTGTTGCACACTAAAACAGAGGAGCATTTGGTCAGCCCTTGCAGGTTGTGTTCTTGGAAAGTCCTCTGCAACCTGCTGCAGCACTGGATATATATGGGAAGGGGGGGGGGGGGTATATTGGTGGGTGTGTCTCTGCAACAGCACAGTGTGGTGTGGTTAGGTGATGACAGGATAACTGCTTAAGTATGTGTATGTGTGTGTGTGGGGGAGGGGGTTAAAAATGTGAGCGTGTGTACATGCGTATACATGTTTGTGAATGTGTGTTTATTTGGGGGAGAGAGGTGAAGTGAAAGCAGCCAGTTTCTCTCTGGCACACACACACACACACACACACACAACCTTTATGAAGGCACCATTTTTTAAGCCATTTGGCTAAGAGGAATCTTGGAACACGTTAAAACTACAGTTTCCAATAGTTGCACACTTCTGGGGAGCCTGGTGGCATGTCAATGCTACTCCCCCACCTGAGGGCACATGCAGCAGGCGGAGGGAATTAAAGGCTGCTCTGGGGTCAGCAAGATACAGACTGGAGGCTTGCTGCCGGCCATGCATGCATGCATCTGTGTGTGTGTGTGTGTGTGTGTGTGTGTGTTTGTGTGTGTGTGCATGCTTTCTCGGTCCTCTCTGAGCAGACAATTCAGGTTCAGGAAGCTGTGCATTAAATGCCATATTAATGTATAGCCACTGCAGTTAGGCCCACTTGGCAGAGGGAGGGAGGGAGAGAGGGGGAGAGAGAGAGAGGGAGAGAGAGAGAGAGAGAGAAAGAAAGACAAACAGAAAGAAGGAAACAGGAAAACTGAGACAGAGGGAGGGAGAGCAAGCAAATTCCAACAACCAGAGGCCGGTAGCACTGGATGCTCAGTTCAGCTCTCTCTCTGCAGCCTGGTTTGAGGTTGGAAGCAGCTGTTAAGCTGCACCCCCTGCAGTCACTGTACCCTCAAGGCTGCCAAACTGCCCCCATTGCCTGGGGTGGATACACCTGCCAAACTGTCCAGCCTCCTCCTGTATTTAGACCCTCAAAAGATCTCCGGGGGAAAACACTAATCAAAATAAGAACAGGATTGGCCCTCAACAGCCAGCCACCCATTGGAGGGTAGGCAGGGGGTGTGTCAAGCCCCAAACCTGGCCCAGGTCTAAGCCAGCCCATTTGCAGGAGCAGCTAGGCCAGCCTAGGTCATTGTGGGTATTTGGGAGGGGGAGGGGTATTTTGGTGGTAGTGGTGATGATGATGGGGTGGTGTGACACATGAGAGTAGAATGCTAATAGAGTCTGGGGGTGTGAGACTTGGGGGAGTGCCTGACTACTGCTGGTTCAATGTGCAGAGAACCACAAGGGCAGACAGACAGCAACACCACACGGTCTGAATAGGAATAGAAAAGCAACTTTGGCAGTGAGGCTTATGCGGGGGTGGAAGTGTAGGAGCACATTTCTTGAATGACTGCATTTTGCTGAGGAGGGCTGGCTTAGGGTAATGCTACCCACTCTGGCAGGCTCAAGAAAGTGTCCAACAATGCACACAGTCTATACATCTATACAGGGTCAACACTCTTCAATCTGACCAGGGCTAAAACAGGCACTTCCAAAATCCAGCAGTACTGGAATAATATTGAAAAGTAGATCAATGAAAAACAAGAAGAGATTATCCTATATTCAAACCAAAAATGTATTGTTTTCTTCTAAGGTTGTGCTGCCCCATCCTCTCCCTGTGCTAACTGTGCCAGATGACACAAGGGTGGGTGGGTGGTATTGGGTGGGGTGGGGGGTACGGTGTATATTTAGCGACAGGTTGAGGGGACAGGACCCAGTTTAAACTGGAAACGCTGCAAGGAATTAAACTGGAATGCTGTGAGGAGCAGGGTGAACATTTCTAAAAGAGGGACCAGGACTGTGTGTGTGTGTGTGTGTGTGTGTTTCATCCATGCAGTGGATGGAGCCTGGCTACCTGCTAGTCTGAAATAGGCTGACACCTGATATGTTCGCCGGAACACATTTAACAAACTAAAAGGGCACCTGTGTTTGGGATGTACTCTCTATGACACACACACACACCTAGTGGCCTGGGGTTCATACCATCAATCTCAAACTTCTCTACATCGGCATAACATCAGAGATAACAAAGAAGAAAGAAAAAAAGGTTGTTGACAGGTTAAATGCAGCTAAACGAGTACACACACACACACACACACACACACACACACACACGCACACACACACACACACACACCTCTACATCCCTGATGTGAGGTCTGTCCAGAGTGACTGTCCTGTCTGATGGCCTGCAGTAACTGCTCATTTGTTCAACCTTTTGGCAGCAACTGACCATACTGTTAAGAATCTTGCATTTGTGTCAAACCCATGTCAAATATCCAATCTCAACACCATCTCCACATACGAGGTACCACAGCCCTGTGAGAGACTAATGGATCAAATGGAAGCATAAACAACAACAACAGAGATACAGAGGAAACAATAAAAAATAAAAAAAATTAGATACTTGTCGATTCGCGCTGCGAACCCAGTCACATCTGCACTGACTCAGTCTCCACCCAAACTTGGACTTCCTTCCTGTGGCCCGCCACACCCCCTGTGGGGATAATGAGCCATCTGATTGGGGGGGAAGTCCACTCTCGGTTGTCTGTGCAAAGTTTGCGAGAGGAGAAAAACAAATAAAAACAACAAAACAAATACATCCAGTTCAAGTTGAGCGGCAGCACCTATAAGCACTGGCCATGGCACAGCCTCCAACCTCCAGTCTCCGCTATTGAAGTCTTGGTGGAGTGGAGACACCCATCCTCAAAGCACTATCAGGAAGGGACTGTAGACCTCTTCTGGTGGTGAAGAGGTGCATGCTGTGGAGGCAGCTTCACTGGTGGTCAAAGAGGAGTAGAGGGAAGGAGAAGAGAAGATGGATATGTCCTTTTGGAAACTGGAGAGATTGTGAGGAGTGCCGATGATCACTCCCCCTCTTCCTCCTCTACAGAGATCAGCTAAAGGAATAGTCTCCAACACACAGCCAGTGGCTTCTTTCTTGTTTTTTTTTCATTTTTTTTCATTTTCAATCTCAGTATTTGTCTGAGATTTGTAGAGAGAGAGAGTGTGATGATAGGAGAAAAGCATGTATTAGATGTCTACAGTCATTTGGAGATATAACCAAAGAAAGAATGACTGAAACATTTTCAAAAAAAGAACAAGTCTACAGCCCGTGAGCCTTTAACAGGGATGAATGCGGATATAACACATCCATAGCTGAGTGATGGAACAAACCCCATGCCCTCTCAGACTTGCCACATCACTATCCATCTGCACGCTTACAGGATATCAAGGTCTTTTCTGCTCCATCACCAATGCAGTGCTCAACTTAAGAGCCTAATTAGAGATCATGGAAATGCCAGCACTTTCCTTGCCATGGAAATATGGTGCTTTTAATTTGTATAACACGGTGACTTACCAAACATGAAAACGGCTGGTGAAATTAAAGGCAAACCTTTCAGTTTCATTTGACTTTCCCCAATTTTGCTTCAAACTGAGATGCGTTGGGGTTTATGGTTTTATGTGTCATCATAGTAATTAAGAGCAGGAAAACCCAGGCAGATGTGCTGCTTGCATTGGCCACGGATGTAGAGTTAGCCCCCAGACGGAGATTAACAAATCCTCTGTGCATTTGGATGCGTGCTGGGGCTAAGTGACATTTTAGGGCCGAACAAAAAAAAAAGAAACTACCCAGAGGTGCCCATTCCACCCAACTGAGGATATACAGCTAAACAAAATAAACAAAACTGACAATGGATGTGGATTAATGTGGGCTGTGAGGCATGATTAAAAAAACATAGAAAAAAGACTTGAGTGTCCCCTTAATGAGCACAATCCATTTGATGGCCTGGTAGGATCATCCACAGCATTGTTGTCAAGAGTCCATCACTGTCAATCAGCTCTCACCTCAAGTCTAGTGTGAGGTCAGCAATGTTCATCATCCCTCAGGCGGGGGCCAATCCCAGAATCCTAAACTCTCTCAGTTGTCACTTCTGCCTGGTTCATATACACTCACTCTCTCTCACACACAGATGCACAGACACACACACACACACACACACACACACACACACACACACACACACACACACACACACACACACACACACACACACACACACACACACACACACACACACACCTTCCCTCCCATGTCAGATGTGAGGAGTTACATATATCCATCCTCTTCGGGGAGCTGTATAGTTGGCTGATGTCCATTTTTAGGTGGTTGCACTCAGAGGCTGTTATATAGGCGCGTGTGTGGAGGGGGTACTGAAGCCGATCAAACACTCACAAGACACTTAAAGCAAGAGCTTTTGCCTCTGAAAATAAAGCCGAGGGAAGTGTGTAAGTGTTTTTGTTGTTGTTGTTGTTGTTGTTGTTGAAGAGAGCCATTGATGTTTTCCAAATGGTGCATTTGAGGTTCACTCCCAGCATATAAGGGCCTGTTTTGAGATAGAGAAAGAAAAAGGCAAACAAAAGTAGAATAGTCAGAAAAAGCCAGACATGGAGACAGAGTGAGACAAAGAGTAAGCAAGATAGAGAGATGCAAAGGGAGAAAGATCCAGGGCGAAATATAGAGAAATACAGACAGAGAAAGAAGAAAAGAGAGGGAAGGAGAGAAGGAGAGGAGGGAAGAGGGAGAGAGAACGATAGTAAGGAACTTGCTCTGCGGTGGTTTGATGTCTGTACGGATAATTAAACTCACTTTTCCTTAATTATGATCAGAATAGTGGGCAGGAGCCTGTGGGACTCGACAACACTTATTTTAAAACCTAAAAAAAGAGCCACGACCAAAGGATTGCGTTTGATGGTTGCTGGCACACCAGACTCTGCAGCAAGCTGAGCCATGATTCTGTCAGCTCAGGCTTCCAGGCTTGAGGAGCACTGCTAACGGAGGCGTCTGTGTGCTGACGCATGCCATTTTTTCGGGCCCTGGTGTTGGCTTACCGGCTGAGTGCCTCGACGGAGCGAAGGAGGCGGCCTCCGTGGGGTCAGTTGTCCAAGTGTCGGTTGGTCCAAGGCCTGCTTCGGTCTGGAGTACGACCCACCACACTCCTGCTGGACATTGTAGTTCTGCCGCTGCTGCCGCTGTCTGTCTTGGATGACCGGTCATAAGGGTCAAGGCTTGAGGGCGATGGCCTTCTCCACAGATTTGCCTGTGGTTCACCCTCATCTGTAGCCTGATGAGACAAAAAAGAATACAAAATAAACTGCAGAAAATGGTTTGAGGATAGGAGCTCATCTCAGGGTTTATCCCATACACACAGACCCAGTGAAGAGACTCCCAGTAGAATAGAATAGAAAGAATGAATAGAATATGTGACCCTGTAAAGCGGAACCAGTCGTTTCGGTAAATTTTATTAAATTAAGTTATTGTGCTCACGTGAACGGCCATAAACTAAGCTTTCCAACGATATGTATATCAAGGGTATTACACAAACTGTCGCTAAGATAACCGCATCCAAAGTTGACATGGTTCTCCTGTCACGATATGCCAGAAGTAGGGTTGGGTACCGACCCCTGTACTTTTACCGGTACCGACCGAATCACGTCGGTATTACCGGGTATTGCTTCACGTGAAATTGAATGGTGCTAAATTTCGGTACTTTCATGTGCATCAGGAGCGGAGTGCGCCATCTGACGTCATGTCTGAGTGTAGTTATGTCGGTCTCAAAAACGAAAGTGAATAGGCTAACTTAATATGCACCATTTAAGCCTGCATGTATTGCACCAAGAGCAAGCATAAATTAATCAAAATAGTAGGCCTATCCCTGGTAAGAACTTAAAATAGAACTGAGAGTTGAGGAGTGCAATAAAATGCACCCATCTTCTGAATCGCGAGTGAGCTGAATCCATTCAAAACGGTGAAACAGGACTTTAAATAGTTCAAAGCATATGTCACAGACAAATGTTTGAATGCTATTGAAATGTATCATGGCTAGATGATAATGATGTCTTAACAGCGTTAATAATATCTAGGCTATTTGCCAAATTCGCGCTGTATTTGTCGTGACAACAGTTGCTCTAAGGATATTGACCGTAGCCTTAGCTTTTGCTTCGCTGCTCCAAGCAGTCAGCAGATAAGAGATGGTCCTTAAAAATAGAAACTATGTCCTAACCGCGATGCGAGCAAACATTAACGATACAATTCGTTTAATTTCATTGCTGTCATTTGGAGTGTCCTGACAGGAAGCAATGCGAGCAGCGCGATGTTTTGAGAGAACTTTTGTTGTTGGCAGGTTTCTATTTTCTCCCTGTCGCTCGCTTTGCTCTGTTATTTTGAATGAGCCATATGACTCATTAAAACGGCATATTTAACGGATTCACTCCCCCCGATGCAATGCTATAATTTGATTATACACGTTGTAGGCCCACGCAACAGTTTGCTGGTTAGCCTACACATACAGTTAATCTGACAGACAGACTATGTGTAGCGTTTCAAGGTGGAATAATGCGCTGCATCAAGACGAGCTATAAGTTCAAAATCACGATGGCATGGAATGTTTTATTAGTCAAAGGATAACCGAACGACCAAACTCGCCAGCCTACTACTCACGTTAGAAACTGACTGAAACGAAATAGCCTAATTTAAACAACAGAACTGGTAAGGAGTGGATAATAATCTATAGCAAAATGTATTTGGCCCGGATCCGCCAGGGATTCCCAAACTGTGGAACGCACCTGCTTCTAGGAGGGCTTTGGCGGAGAGGTTAAAAAACGAACTTTTAAAATATTTTGTAATTAATTAATGTATAAATGAATAACTTCTAAACCATTTGTAAACTCTATAGTAGGCTATGTTTTCATTAAAAAGGGGCGGCTTATTAAACATGATGCCTGGTATATACCGCTGACCTAGGCTAGCCTACTGTTAAATTACACAAAACAAAGATGGATTGCTTTTTTCATGAACATGGCCTAAAATAGCTAAATCATCATATAAACCAATGGACTAATTATGTTTGGGTTTGATGGAGTCTGTTTAAAAAAACTTTCACCATCCATAGTTCATGTTCATACTTAAAGGGATATTCCGCCATTTGTGGAAATACGCTCATTTTCCACCTTCCCTCGAGCAAAACAATCGATATTTACCTTGTTCCCGTTCATCCAGCCATTCTGTGAGTCTGGCGATACAACTTTTAGCTTCAGCCTAGCATAGATCATTGAATCGGATTAGACCATTAGCTTCTCGCCTGCTAGCTTCATGTTTAAAAGTGACTAATATTTCTGGTAATTTTCCCATTTAAAACGTGTGTCCTCTCAAGTTAGAAAGTGCAATAAGACCAACTGAAAATGAACCCGGCCGTTTTTCTTGGCTGATTTGACATGGAACTACATTCTCATCTGGCGTAATAATCAAGGCAACTTGCAGCTACTGGCACTACTACTGCTTGATGTCTATGGGGACTATTTTCAGATGCTGCGTACGATATCACTGCGCCTATGGTACGTTTGCAAGTTGCCTTGATTATTACGCCAGATGAGAGTGTAGTTCCATGTCAAATCAGCCTAGAAAAACGCCAGGTTTCATTTTCAGTTGGTCTTATTGCACTTTCTAACTTGAGAGGAGACACGTTTTAAATGGGAAAATTATCAGAAATCTTAGTCACTTTTAAACATGAAGCTAGCAGGCGAGAAGCTAATGGTCTAATCCGATTCAGTGATCTATGCTAGGCTGAAGCTAAAAGTTGTATTGCCAGACTCACAGAATGGCTGGATGAACGGGAACAAGGTAAATATCGATTGTTTTGCTCGAGGGGAGGTGGAAAATGAGCGTATTTCCAAAAATGGTGGAATATCCCTTTAAGAAATGAGAGGGGTTTGTATTGTGTTAAAAACATTCTCAATGTATAACTTTGATTTTGTGCAACTTGTAGTTGATACAAACAAGGTGTTACAGATTCAGTAAGGGTAAGGTACCGAAAAAACTACCGTTGAATACCGACACCGAACCTCAGGCACCGGCACCGGTACCGATATCGGTTAAAATGTGATAGGTACCCAACCCTAGCCAGAAGAGGAGAAATCACCTTTTTCAGCGGCGCGTGCACAACAGGAATGACAGCAAATGTGTTGAATCTTCCCCGGGTTTAACAGTCAAAACGTATGTTTTTCCGTGAAATGCGTTCACGATATGAAACTGTAGACTGTATACAGTCGAATTATGCGAAAACGTGAAATTCAACATTTTAACCCGGAAGTTTGTTATTGTTGATTTTCTCAAAATAACGTTATGCGCAAAACGACTGATTTCGCTTTGAATGGTCACATATATACTTTTTTGATCCCGTGAGGGAAATTCGCTTCTCTGCATTTAACCCACTTTAACCAAATTAGTGAACACACACAGCACACACACAGTGAGGTGAATCACACACTAACTGTACGTGGTCGCTGCTGGCAGCTGAGAGAAGCCGGCTTCCATTGAAAATGAATGACTTCCAGAATCTTTGGAAGCTCCGGCGGTGTGAACGCACAGTAACCCAGAGCAGTGAGCTGCCTGCCCAACCAGCGGCGCTCGGGGAGCAGTGAGGGGTTAGGTACCTTGCTCAAGGGCCGTGGTGGACTGGTCGGGGATCGAACCGCCAACCCTCCGGTTACAAGCCCGAAGCCCTAACCAGTACACCACGGCTGCCCCAGTAGTCTAATGGAGAGCGCTGAGGAGATGCCTAACAGGAGGAGGACAGCTAAGTGTCCTCTCATAGGGATGCGTCACCACACTGACAGAGCTGTTAGCGCGGAGCCAGATCAACACTAATAACACATAATGAAGCGCTAGGTCCCCTGGGCATGTTGGGTAGGCGGACAGGAAATGGGCTACCAGACTCACTCCTGCCCCAACATGGCAACTTCCTGTTCCTTTAACATTTCCAAGGGGAGAACCCACACACACATAACCAATAGCCCACTCTCTTGGAGAAGAAATTACATAGTTCAGCTCTACATTGTCTAATGTAACCATACAAGTTGAATTTTACTCATAAGCCTGAGGGGAATATGGATGTTTAAACCCAATGACTCTCCATCTAGGCTAAAACCCGATCACAGAACAATACCAAATGACACCACTCAGAAGCTTGATCTAGAAAACACCAGATCTGGTTGTGTTCCATCTGTTACATGTGGAGCCGGTTGGTGCTATTTAGAGAGAGAGAGAGAGAGAGAGAGAGAGAGAGAGAGAGAGAGAGAGAGAGAGAGAGAGAGAGAGAGAGAGAGAGAGAGAGATAGATAGAGATAGAGATGAAGTATTTTCATGCAGCACTATTTTTAGGCAAGTTCTGACTTTTTTGTGCCAGTCAAAGAAAGGCATTTCATTACTTTATTTGTATTCAGCAAAACACGCCAAGCAGATAGCTGAGTGTCGGTATTTTTAGCTGCTGCTGCTCTGAAAAAGAAACAAAATGAAACAAAAGCTTGCAAGGGATGCTGTGAAGGATAAGTGCTTTCATTTCAAGTGCTTCCAGCATGATGTGTCATTATGCCATTATGCCATTATGCCTTGTACCTCACTTTCCAATGCATACAGCTAACCACGCAACCATCCGCATCAATAACCCACCCCCTACCTGTCCCCCACAAGCCTATCCCACTCACACCACTCCACATTCTTCTAATCTGCACTTTTAAAACACTATCTGCACCATTGACCTTAGCAACAGCTATCAAAATGAACACCCTCCCTCCATCCCATAGTATTTTTATGAGCACCTCCTTGCTAACTGTAACCATGTTTCCAAGCATAGGACGGACGCTGCATCTGTTCTTTTTTGTGCTAAGGTTGTGCATTTCAAGCGGCTATAAATATAATTCCCCATTAGAGGCAAGCTGTGCCAGAACTCTGTTCCAGCTAGACAGTCCCCACTACACCTAAGGTAATGCATTTCAAAGGGGTACTAATTCAACTTGGTTGGGTTTAATTTATGCTTTCGAAAACTTTATCCAAGGCAGGACTTTAATAGATTCAACACACTTTTTACGGAACACATTAAGTCAATTATCCCTGCTAGCCTCCATACCTAAACTTTGCGTCTTTTTCTCTCTCTTTTCCCTTTTCAGCCACCAACCAGCATGAGCAGGCTTGCAGTCCAAGGAAAACTCACGTTTGGACTCGTTTGCTGTTGCCTTTTCCAACCTGACCCGGTTTCAACTCCAACCATACCAATGTGACCCCAAAATGGATCACTCATCATATGTTGGAATCTAAATTAGCACACGGAGACATACAGAGACTCAAAGAATGCTTCCATGAGCACAATTCATTATGCATCTGCTTAATATAGCATAGAGAGACATAAAGTTTTATCTTTAGAACAGTAAAACATTATATTAGACCAACATAACCCATAGGTCTGCCTTCCTCATTCTTCATATACTTCACTCACAATAAGGCATCTGGCACATCTGGCAAGTCACAATTATTATTTCTGAATGATGCACACAGGTCTTAAGCAACATACATTATTCTGCCATCCAGACAATGCCTTTTTCAGGGAAGACCTTGCATATATCAGGAAAACAATGGCAAAATGAATTTGCACATATTTGAACAATATGTATCCATAGAGGAAGGGGCTAAAATGGCCTGTCTGCAGTCTAGACTTGTCAAGTTGGGTGCATCATGGACTGAAAAACATTTTAGATATACATTTAGATTAACTGTATGTGTGAAACAGAAGTCGTGGGATCAAGGGCAGGACATTCAAACATTATGAAATAAAAGAGATATATGGCTTGTCAACTACATTTCCACGTAACTGGTCACAACTGCCCATATGTCAATACTGTGAGCAATTAATCTGTTCATGTTATGCTCCGCATCCCTAATTATTTCTGGTGAATGCTTGACACCATAGGCAATGACCACAATAACTACAATAATTTCAACATGGACACCAAACAAACAGTGTGTGGGTCTGCGTGCGTATGTGTATGTGTGTGTGTGTGTGTGTGTGTGTGTGTGTGTGTGTGTGTGTGTGTTTGGGGGGATATGTTCATATCAATAGATTTCCAGAGTGTTGGGCAGAAGTAGATGTTGCAGGAGGTAGATTAAATGTTGAATTTTTTGTCATACCCCACCAGCTACTACAGTGAGAAAGCCAAGTAGGACTGGATATCAAATGGACAATGACAAATTGTGCCCCCCCCCCATAAAAGACACTTCATCAGCACACAGCTGTTATTGTGCTTTTAGAGTCTTTTCTGCCACTTGTGTGACTGTGTGTGTCTGTGTGTGCCTGTGTGTGTGTGCACTGAGAGAGATGAATGTGCTAACCTTTGGGAGGAGCTACGCTTGAATTTACTCAAGCAACGATCCCGGAAATTTGTAACGCACTAGTGGAATTTTGTTTCATGAAACTGTGAGCTGGGGGAGGAAAGGAGGTTATGGGTTAAGGGTGTTTTTGAGAACCATGGGGCTCAAAGCTTCTGGATAAGGAGTAGCAGAGAGTTAAATAATGTAATTATTGGGGGAATTCTGGGGGCGGGGGGGGGGGGGGGGGGTTATGGGAATAAAGGGGGTTGAAGGCAGGACTGGAGGCAGGACTGGAGTGTGGGGGCCAGTGCTGTAATTAACATGGCTGACTGGATGAGTTCTGCTTTTCTAGCCATTCACACTGCTGGACGGAGCTGCCGCAGGAACGAGAGGTTGTTTGTTTTGATTGGAGACTGGCATGACAAACTCCGAGCCACCAAGTACTAACCAATCCTGCTCAGGGCAGTCTGGCTGCCTCTATTAAGAGGCCAGTGTGAGCAATTGTGAACTGAGGTATGACACTTGTGCCGGCATTATGTGCATGTCTCCCCATCACCAGATCTGTGGGGTATGACATGAGTCCGTCCAAATTAAGGGCGAGGGGAGCCAGTCAGCTATGCTGGGAGATTTCATGATTAAAGGGCTGAATTCCTCTGAATATCACGTGAAGTATGCAGGGTAAACATACCCTTATGTAGAAGGTGCCATTGTGCCATTAATTATCTAGATTGGTCAGACTTCAAAAGAAATCCAAAAAATAATCACATATTATTCTGTCATACCACCTTAAAAGCTATCTAATGGATTTTAAGAATCATTTCATTTCACCATATCAGCAAGTAAATCTTATACTGGCTTTGTCATTTATTACATTGTACTATTATCCCTGTTCTTCTTATCACATTGCATGTAAATGCAAATGTACTGTTATTCCTGTTCTTTTTATTAACGGGATAATTATTCTTCTTCCGACCAAAATCAACGATTAATGACGCTAAAACCACTAAACCGCTTGACGTCATTCAAACACTCATACAAAGGTCTTGTAACGTAGATTTGATGAATGTATTTTTCACATTTAAGGAAATTAAGGATTTTCTCTTTTAATATATCTTTTATATATCTTATTATATTATTATATAGATATAATAATACTCTGGTGTTCCAAAATAGCCCTGCTGAAAAAACCAGCCTGACCAGCTAAAGGTGGTTTGCTGGTTGACCAGCTTGTTAACCAGCTTATTTGACCACCCTTTGATGGTTAACCAGCTACACCAGCAAAACTCTCGCGAAAACACACCTTCAGCTGGTTTACCCAGCTTATGATGGTAATTCAGCTGGTTTTGATTGTCGTACCACCTTAAGCTGGTCATTTTAGTTGGTGTTGCTGGTCTACATTGCTGGTTTTTACTGGCCACGCCAGCTTATGTTGGTTATTCTAGAAAACCAGCTTGACCATCTTTGTCAAGCTTGACAGGCTGGTCACCAGCATGACCATCTTAAACCAGTTGTATCCCAAACGACAGGCTGGTCACACCAGCACGACCAGCTTCCTCAGATGGTCACGCCAGCATGTCTAGCTGGTGGCCTAACCAGCTACACCAGCAAAGACCAGCAATAATAACTGTGTTTTGGGCAAAGACCAGCAAAGACCAGCTAAAACCAGCTAAAACCAGCTACCAGCCTAAGCTGGTTTCTTGCTGTTTTTTTCAGCAGGGAGGTTATTTAAATGCTATTTAATAAAACATTCCAATCACCGTTATAATAAGCCTATGACAATAAAAATTGTTTTGGTTGTTTAGGCGGAATAACATTGGGAGCACTTAGACTCTGCGCAGTAATATCCTCACCCTGAAGTGAAACTGAACGTGCAAGAGTGAGGATATTACTGCGCCACACAATATAGTTATCCCTCTTACCTGCTTGGAAATGCACCACGTTTTTTTTTGTCTCACCATACTTGGTCGTGTGACTACTCGTGTAACTGTATTTTAATAGGGAAAACATGGAGGTGTTTGGTCGCTTCTAACTTCATCTCTGTTTGGATCCTAATAAATGCATTGGGTTAGCTAAGTGCTATCAAAGTTGCGCCACACGCCAGAGCCAGTGAGTGCACGCATTGAAACGTGAGAGGTATGCATCAACTCGTCTTAGTTAAGGGAATAACGTAGTTTAATATGAAAGAACGGTGAAGTGTTCCTTTAACTAAAATCATGTTTTACACAGCAACCTTTTTACATTTACATGCAATGGTAATTCCTTCCATGGAATTACATTTTCTAGTTAATAAACTGCTCAACCAAATAACCCCTTATTGTGACCAAATACCAAATATCGTGCCTCAGCCATGACCTTAAGGACACTATTAATAATTATAGTAATATAGTTAAGCATTAATAATAGTGATAGTGAAATGATCAATAGCTATTGTAGTCTTGTGGCATTGTGATTGGTTATAATACAGTTATGTAATGATCACATATTGGATTAATGTGAAGCCTTTCCAGAAGATGAAAATGTTGGGGCTTTCCAGCTTATATCTATTTTCCTTTCATTCAGAATGGCTAGGTTAACTAACCCAAGACAAAAGCAGTCTGTCTTACTCTTATATCTATAAAAAAGAGATAGGCAACAACCTCAAAACAAAGTACATCTCAGGTCAGAGATTAAGAATAAAAGGCTACCATAAAAGCCAGCATAAACCATAACGTTTATTGTCACCTATGATGGGAAGAGACCTCTGCAATGGCACACCACATAAAAGTCCTTTTCAATTTGGAAAAACAGAGAAAAAGGAGCAGTTTTCTCCTCTCCTCTAAGGTTTAGGCATCCTTTCCCCTCCGTTCCTTTCATTCTCCTTTACTTTTTCCGTCCTTTCATTTTTTTCCTCTCTTTGTGCTTACTTCTGCACCAGTGGCCTAAGAACTGCTGTTCATTGCTGATCACTCTGATATTGTGGAAAATCCACCCTAAAGATCTGGGATATTTGTGCCTGTCTGTTCCTATTCAGCACATTAGATATAGTAATGCACACACACACTAGACATACTGTTTGCCAACTAGCAAAACAAAGCTAAGCACAATACACTTGGAAGGGAAGCTGTATGAAAACGAAGAGCATGTTTAGGGCTTTAAAAGGAAAAATATTTCTCACATTTAACAAACGCCTCTATAAAAACTATATGACAAATGGGCTTCTATAACACTACTTAACAGTATGTGTTCATCCCTATTCTTGAGGGATTGAAGAATGCGCAGGGAGCTTTACAACAACAACAACAAAAAACCTTGATGTCAGGTATCCAGTTAGAACAAAAACAGATCAAAGACATCCCTCAAACTCACATTTTCTTTTCCCTTAGTGCACAGGAATAACTCACAGGCTGCTATCTGCTCAGCACAATCCACCATCATGCTCCAGATCCAATGTTTCAGCACAAGCCTTGGACATCCAATGTAAACCAAACTGTATGAATGTAGGCATGGAAACATTAATCATCTTTGTGCTGTCAAATATGCACAAGCGACACGTCGAGGGCTCCGGCAAGCAGCCCAAAACGCAACAGGAATCAGCAAGTGGTAAGAAAATGAAAATGTTAAACATATTCCCCAATTACCAGAGAGGTGCCAAGAGTCCCCACTTTCCCATCTGTGGAAATCCATCAGACATACCGGTGTCATATACATTTCTGCACATTTTTATCCGCACTATCCCTGATTAACAGTGCTTAGACGAGAGTAAAAAGAGCACTTGGATAATCAGTAATAATGATACTGAACAAATCAATGAATTAGGAGTTCTAAACAAACCTTCAATACAATTTCATGAATACCATTATTCTGTGGTAAATCTGTGTGTGTGTGTGTGTGTGTGTGTGTGTGTGTGTGTGTGTGTGTGTGTGTGTGTGCGTATAAAGAGAGAACTACTCACTGTAGAGTGCTTTCGGCTCCAGAGTTGGCGCTCCTTGGCACTCACAGGCTCGTGGGGCACAGTCCTCCCCAGCCCACTGTCGGAGGGTGATGATGCTGTGGCCCTGACACGAGGATGCCCTGGCTCCTGGGCATCTCTACTGCTGGTGATCCGCTGCATGTAAACTTCAGCTGGGCTCAGCTTTCCTCCACGCCCCTCCATATGTGGAGGAGGTGGTGCAACCGCTTCCTCTCCATCCAATACCGTGGTGGCACGATACGCCCTCCAGGTGGACTCCGACTCATCCTCCGAGCCATCCAGTCGAGGGACGCGGCTGACCTCATCCACAGACTGGGCCCCACGGTTCTTCCAGGTGCTACGGACGGTGACGTTCCTCATCTCGGGCAGGCAGTCATCCTGGGAGTGTTGGTGGTGGTTATGACCATGGCTCCTCCAACTGGTGACTGTCGTGGTGCTGCTACTGCTGCTGCTCTCGAAGCCAGACTCGACATCATTGATAAAGTCCGGAGACTGCAAGCTGAAGCTGTTACGGGAACTCAGGTGCGTCTCCACACGGGCAGTCTCCACAACGCTGGGAGGGACACTGTTGTCTTCGTCATCAGCTTCATCCTGGCATGGCCTGAGCGTGATGTCACTCTTGGGAATGGAAATTTCATATGGGATGGACACGCTGCCACGGTTCTCGCTGCTGGGGCCAATGATGATGTTGCTGGTAGATGTGTGGCGCTCTTTTGCTATTGGCTCACTGCACACACTGCTGCTCCTGCTGCTGGTCCGGGACGAGCTCGGATCATTGGGGTAGATGGTGATACTGCTCGTCATCTTGCTGGTCAGGACCGGTTTGGTGGAGATCTTGGGCTTGCCGCTGGACGACAGAGATTCCATGCCGCCACCCGACCCGCCCATGACCTCTTTACGGTCTATCTCGACGATGGCTGGTTTGATTACTGCCTTGGACCTCAGTGATTCCCGAGGACTGCAGACCCTCTTGATCTCCATCCCTGAGAGTGAGTGGGACGGTTCCTGCAAGCCCCCTTCAGCCATCAGAGCCCTGTGCCCCTCTTCTTCATAGGAGCTCCTAGTCGAGGACCCATCCGAGTGGATCCGAGAGTATCTGGGATACTTCAGGTTGGCGGACCTGCCACTTGCAGTGGCAGATAAAGACTCCTGGTCCCCTACTGATGGCCTTGACCCAGTGGATTCACTCTCTGAGGCTGAAGAGTGCCCCTCAGATCCATGGTCACTAGCCACAGCTGGGGAAACATGGGACCGGTAGGCAGTGTAGGAGCCATTTGCTTTGGAGAGGCTCAAAACAGCTGAGGAATCCTGGGAAGGATTTGCAAACCCCTGCTCAGAGTCAGGGTCTTTTGTGGCTGAAAGCGCAACCACAGCCTTACTGGAAGTCACAGGCACAACATCTGAACTGTTGGACTCACTGTCACTACCGCCATACAACTTGGAGAACTTCTCTACCCGGCTCTTCTTACAGTCAACATCACTTGCTTTCTGCTGTGTCTTCCATGATTTCTGGTCATTAGCAGCAGGTGGGTAACGGCTGAGAACAGATGCCTTCTTGCTGTCGCTGTTTGATGCCTGAGTGCCTGGAACGGATCTCTCCATTTCTTTAAGGCCGTTGTCAGAGGCAGGGGTGGCACCGACCTTTGGAGCTCGTCTACTTTTGTGTGCAGGACTCAGTGCCCTCCTGGTGGACTTGGGAGAACTTTCTGCTGATTGGCTAAGGTCCTTGTTCCGCAGTTTAGGTTCTCTCTTCTGCTGTGGGGAGACATCACGGCTCTTGTACTTGGAAGGCTCAGCAGCAGCGCTCCTGTATTTTGGCTTCTCCTGACGGAACCCTGCCCGGACATTGATGTCCTCATTCTCCACTTTGCCATTCTCCAAGACCTTAGCTGTGCCATTGCCTGCACCTCCACTGCCATAGACTTGCGTCTTAAGCAGCTCAACCTGCTCAGCAAGGGTTTGGCTTCGGATCTTCTCCTGTTGGAACTTCTCCAGCAACTCTGAATTTTTGGACTCTGTGTTCTTCAGGTCCTCCTCAACCAGCTCCAACTGCTTCAGGCGATTCTTCAGTTTTTCCACCTCCTGGTTCAAGTCCCTGACCTTGTTGTCCTCTTGACCTTCCAGACTGTTCTTCTCATTCTCTGTTTTATTTCTCAACCCGGCATCATCAGTGAACTTCAGGTAGTCAAGGCTCTTCTTCCTAGTAAGTTTGCTGCTGAGGCCTGTAGAGAATTCATCCTCAATACGCAGATCCCTAGAATCCCTGCACCCATAGTCTGCTGAGCTTATCCGGTTCTTTTGTTGCTCAAGTTTGTCTGTAAGCTTGAGGATCAACTCCCGGTCCTCCTTCTGCTTCTCCAGAAGCCTCTTCCTCTCACTCAAGAATGTTTGAGTGAGGCCTTTGAGCCTCTCCATCTCAGCAGTGAGGGCCTGCTCGGCCTTGTCCAGACGGGCCTCCGAGGCATCTACCTCTTTCAGGCGAGCCTTAAGGGCCTCCAGCTCGGTGGAAAGCTTGCGGTTGAGGTTCTTCTCCTCATTAAGGCTGAGGCACAGCTGGGTGCAGTCAGACTTGCACTTCCCAAAAGCTTCTTCAAGCTTTTCCAGCTCAGCCATTCTTGCCTGTGTGGAAAAGGAAGAACAGAGTGGAGTTCAGTTCAGTTAACCAACCCAGTTCAACTCAGAAGAGAACTGTTAACAATCACTGTGGGCTAACGGCAATTAACCTTAGCATAGTAAAGCTAGCATAGCAGAGAGCTTTACCATAGTAAAGTTAACTAAAAAAGTCGACTAATACTTCAACAATCCCCAGTGTTCTGTATTTGTTTAAAGAAGTTGTAGATAAACTGCCCACTAGGGGGAATTGTATGGATCAAAATTCACTCTGACAAATTCTTTAAAAAGGTTAATCTAAAGATTAACTTAGATTAACTAAACTATGGCAGGGGGTACACAAGACGAGGGTACAGCATACAGTGAGGGGCATATATATTTGATACCATGCTAAAACAGGAATATAAAATCATCATTTGACAATTGATCATAATGCCTTAATTCAAAAAATTAATAAAAATAAAACCGCCAAGGACACCAGTTTTCTTTGTGATTGAATAATGTATCGTAAATAAATAAATGTTTTCCTTAAATGCTAAGGGAAGGAAGTATTTGACCCCCTATGCAACCCTATGGGAATTTAACACGTAGGGTTAACATAGGGGCAGGCAGATTTTTATTTTTAAAGGCCAGCTATTTCATGGATCCAGGATATTATGCATCCTGATAAAGTTCCCTTGGCCGTTGGAATTAAAATAGCCCCACATCATCACATACCCTTCACCATAGCTAGAGATTGGCATGGTGCTTTTTCCAGTAAATGTGTTAAATTCCCATAGGGTTACATAGGGGGTCAAATACTTCCTTCCCCCTAGCATTTAGGAAGGACATTTATTTATTTAAGATTAACTCTTCAATCACAAAGAAAATTGGTGTACTTGGCGGTTTTATTTTTACTATTTTTTTTAATTAAGGCATTAAGATCAATTGTCAAATGATGATTTTATAATCCTCTTTTTAGGCAACTTTAGCATGGTATCAAATAAATTTTCTCCTCACTGTAAATGTTCAAGGACTATGCTAGCTTCCAACCTGAAGACGTTCAATCTCCACCCTCAGTCCTCTGGTCAGCTTCTCCTCCTCCTCCAGCTTCTCCCGTACTGAACGACACAGGTCTTCAGCCTTGCGGATCTCCTCATCCTTGCCCTCAATCTTGAGCACTCGTTTCCTCAGTGTCTCAACTTCGGCCAGCAGAGACGAGTTGCTGCCCTCAGCCTGGATGATCTTATCCTGGAGGTCCAGCAGCTCATCCTCAGCCTTCTGGAGCTTACTGGTGGCCTCCTCCAGCTCATCCAGTCGGCGCCCCAGGCTCTGGAGCTTGTGACGCAAGTGGCGATTGGTGGTGTCTTTGTACTCGGACATGATTGATTGGACACTGTAGTGACGTGTGGTATGTGAGTGTGTGATGTGTGGTGCTATACCCAAGGAAGATTTTTATTTGACCAGGGAGGTTTGGGAGGTATGCATTTGCGTGGCCAGTCCCTTCTCTGTAACTGCAGGGATCTAAAAGACTCCTATTATGTAATGTGTCCGGTGAGTTTAGAGACTCTCTTCTTTGATGTTTCTCTCCTTTTCTACGTTTGATGCGGATAAATGATCATCTGCAAAACAGAGGTGGAAAATTACCATTTCTTTCAAATAAAAATTTACAAACAATGCTACCAAACTTTTCACATGAAATATAATGTATCCACCAAGATGTACAAAATCCATATATCGTCAGCTCTGGCTACTGGAAAAAATCTGCAGACTTTCCCCTTTGCCTGCAATCTAGGGACAGGCTAAGGGGCTCAGGGGTAGAGAGGTCAGGGGGAACAGTGGAGGGGCAAGAGGATGCGAGTTTGCTGGCCCCTAATGGGTGGTGCTTCACAGAGGAGCTGCACACTCAGCACATGATTTCACAGTTCTGCCTGATTAGCGCAACACAAACTGAGAGAGGCAGCGCAATGGGTCAGCAACACGCACACACACTCTCTCTCACACAAACACACATACACACACAGAGGGGCCATGGAGGTGGGAGACCGGTCAAGAGGAATGATTAAGCACGGAAACACACACACACACACACACACACACACACACACACACACACACACACACACACACACACACACACACACACACACACACAGAACACCCATGTTTACGCACGTAAACAAACACCAGGCACATACACACATCTGAAGCATTTGTATTTGTGAGCATGCATACACACACCCACCCACACAAGAGAACTAACAGCAGAGCTGAAAACATGCATACTATTACTGCACCAGGCATACATAAAGGATTATACAAAGAAACAATCACATCTTGTTAGACAGAGAGACAGAGAGAGAGAGAAACAGAAAGAGAGAGAGAGAGAGAGAAAGAAAGAGAGAGACAGAAAAAAAGAAAGAAAAGACAGAAAGAAAGAAAGAAAGAGCATGTACAATAGTGGATTCAGTCATTTCAGTGAACATGAACATAATCGTCATGATGCAAACTACCATCATGCAAACTTAACTACCATCAATTACGCAAGGCAATTAGATTCATTGGATTGCTGCAGCTTTCGACTTACTATGGACATCAGGCCACATAAGATTATAGCTACTGCATATGGCGCGGAAAACAACCCCAACCTTTGAGCCTGATGTTATTACATCCCATAATGTATGGACACATGACTGATCCAGAGAACAAAGGAAGATTTGCTGTTCTTTATTGCCCTTGAATGCACCTCATACATCCTACTATCGTCCTTCTACCATCTAGGTAATGTCCCTCAATTGACTTCCTGTCTGCTTTCTGCTGACAGCAGCAGAAACTCAATGGCACACACCCTTTTTCACATGATTCAATAATATTTCACTTTAAGATTCAAAACTGAAACAAATGCATTCCCCTGCCTTTTTGAAGTAAAATGCAATGTTTAGCTTTCTTAACATGGAACATTTATATCCAACTATCTGGCCAAGTCATAGTCCATGACAAAGCCTGTGAAGGGGTTGTTTTGCGTCTAACAGAGAATACCAGATAGGGGAAGGGATGGCAGATGAAAACAGAGCCCTTCTATCCAGAGCCTGTGTCTGTTCCCTCCAGCTGTATTTCAACCTCAGATGACATGATTTGCTAGTTCTACCCCCCCCCCCCAACAACACACACACCAGTCCCACACCATCGGACCTTAGTGCCCCTCACATCTGCAGACATCATCACTTATCGATCCCCCGCCGCCCTCTCCTCTCTCTCTCTCGGTGTGTGTGTGTGTGTGTCTTACACTGCATCGTCCAATAATCTCCTCTCTGATCCACCTTCCAAAAACCACAAACACACACAAACTGGTTTCCTTGACATCCACCAAAAGGGTATCAGGTCTGGGGCCTTAATGTCCAGCCAATTGCTGTATGCATATCAATCATCAGTGTTTGTGATGGAATCCACACACTAATAAACAACATTTGATTAATTTTCGGAACAGTAAGCCTGTGAGAACTGCTAGCCTGACATTCACTAACAACATTGCTGGCAAAAGTGTTTGCATGTCGCTTTGGGCAAATTGACGTCTGCTAAGCAGCAAATGTTTCTTGCAGCTAATTAACTAAACTGATATATGATTCTCCACTTGTTTGTGTGGGAACTTGAATTTAAAAACATGGTCTGCATGCAAAAAAGCCTGCTGTTGAAGACTGAATCCTGTACATTCGGCACACATCACTATTGAACCTAACACCCTGTACCTAAACGGTTCGTTACGCTTTGAACTTGAAGTGGTAAATGGAGGCCAACTTAGAAATGCACGCAGTCCTGATGTGATACACATCCACTCTAGATGAGGATGACATCAGCTCCCTGGGACACATGCCCAGCTACCTGGGTCAGCCCACCAGTGCTGCCCTCCCTGCCTGGATAGTCCTGTCCCATTCTCTCACCCACTCTCACCCACTCTCTTTCCCTCTCCCTCAATCCCCTTTCTCTCTAATTCTTTCTCTACGTCTAACCCCCCCCCCCCCCTCTCTCTCTCTCTCTCTCTCTGGAGGGCTGGGTTCCTGAGCTGGCACCCTGCACCCATCTCCCTGCCAAGAACGGGGCCTAGTCGCTGCCCTGTGCGCATGCGATCCGCACCAGCCTCAAGGCTTCAAAGAGCCAGCGGAGCATGCAAAGCAGCCCTGGCATAGGCGCCCATCCCAAGGCAATCAACATACCTGCTCTTATCTGAACTGCTCTTTCATTAGGTACGCCAGGGCACACACAGCCACTGGGAGAGAAGCAAAGGGTGCAAGAGGATGACAATGCCGTGGGCACACGGGTGCACGAACACACACACACACACACGGTTGCTCCTGAGGAATGAGGACCACCACGCCTACACTGAAGCCCAAAACTCCCATAATGCACTGGGAGCCGGCCTCTTCTGGCCCAATGGCTAATGAGATCACAGGACCTGTCATCACCACTTTGGCATCCGCAGATTGGCTTGGGAAAAAAACAGGTTTCGGTGGAGGGGTGTGATGGGGAGGTGTGTACATCAGGGGGTTGAGTGGTTGGGGGTGGGGGGTGGGGGCTGGGGCAACCCAAATTTCTGAACCGCAACCAAATGGAACAGGCAGTCCCATTCCTAGGCTTGTTGATCTGTTCAACAACAAAATTATCTCTAATACAGAGACATTTCTCTCTCCCGCCACATCAAATGTTGTCACAAAGCACAATGATCTATGCACTACTACCCTAAGCAATTAACTACCAATGTGCTGACCAACTGCTCTATTAAAATCACTTTTTTTAAAGTTTTATTCAATGAGACAATTCATAACAATCAGCTGACGGTGGTCAGAGAGTCACATAGCCAGTAAAAAAACTAGTGTGTGAAACAGTATGATGTGGATGCCATCTGTGATTAGGCCTCTGTGAGCTCATGGCTAGGGTGAAAGTTCACTTCTCAACATCATGTGGCTGAAATCACTGGCGATCATTAACAGTGTGAGTTGTAAGTGAAACACAGAGGATGAGAACCAAGTTCAGAAAACGGGTTGAAAAGGAGGGAGGAGTTGGAGGAGGCTGACAACCCTCAAGCTTGTAGAAGCCTTATGCTCCCAGGCAGCAGAGGACAGGAGAGGAGAGGAGAGGAGAGCAGGCCGGTTGGGCCGCACCAAGGTTACAATCATCCTGCACCATGTGATTAGAGGCGCAGCCCTGAACTTCCTGACTTGCTCTCGCTCCCTGAACATTATGTTCCCTCAGCGAAAGTCAAAGAGGAGGGGAAAAAATAGAAAGAGTGGAAGAGAATGGAAGAGGGAAAGGGAGGGGAGGGGGAAAAGCCTTTCCTCCTTGCACTTGACATTACTTTGGATGTCTTGCTAGAGTTCTTATTCTTTTTAAACATTACTTAATAAACCCTCAAACTCTGGTTGCTGTGCCAATGACAACGGCACAACCTCGAATTTGCGTTGATTGCTTGGCCTTAAAGAGAGACCCCGAGCAAGAGCGAGAGAGATACAGAGAGAGAGAGGGAGAGAGAGAGGCCCACAGTTGGAGGCGCTTGGCCTCTTCCCGTCTCCCTCAATCCTCTCCATCCTGGCACGCCGTGCCAAGCCACAAAATGGTGGCAACCTGACGCTGGTGCGGCATTTTTTCGTTTTTCCAAGAAAGAGAAAACCGTCCTGTAATGTTCAGTCTGTTGTTTCCTGTGTAGTCAAGTCATTTTTTCTTTCTCTCTCCCTCCGTCTTTTTCCCTCACTCCTCTATAGTTTTGCCACTTTTGGGAAAATGAAAAAGCACTGAAAGTGAGATAATGTGCCAGCAAAATGGTTGCCTATGGATGCAATTCCAAAGCTGAAAGGCAAACATGCAAGCAAAGAAAGCAAGACAAATGCATACTCTTATGCATTTCTATTTCTGTGAAACCTGCATGCGTATCATTTATGCTTTTCCATACCTGGATGAACAGAGGTCCTGAGCAAGCAAGGCCTGCATCCTTGAGAGATAATCCAATACTGACAATACATGTCACCACCACTATCTTTTCAAGCATGATAAAGCTTGACTTGGAAAAACATATCAATGGTTTGCTTGTGGAACCAGGGGTCAAGCTGCTTGAGTATCGCAGAAAAACACACGCCAGTACACAACAAGTACTCTGCAATTAATCTTCACTATTCATTGCACTATGAAAAGGAGTTGTATAAACACTGGAAAACAACAACTTGAAACCAGACTTCAACCTCAACTTCCTATTGCTCATCCATAATGCTCTGTGTAGAAGGTCTATAGGCCTTGTTTGAAATGGAGTTTGTCCCAGAATTTTTAAGTCAATAAAATATACAGTATACAAATGTGAATTTGTAGTGGCCAGTGGTTCATAGCGGGACAGTGACAGGTTTGGCAAATGTGTCCCAAATCAATAGCACAAGTAACTTATCATCTTCTCTTATATATAGGCCTAACTAAAAACAAGTAAAAAGAAATACTTTCAGATCTTGCAGGCCTAAAACTCTTGCAGACTGGGTTTTGTTAAAAGATCAATCAGGCTTTATGACTTTGTGAATTGATACTGTGGTGGATGCAGGCCTCAAGCTCAGAGCGAGGAGGGAGAGGAGGAGGAGGGAGATTAAAGAGACCCTATGCAACATTTTCATAGTCATAAAATTGCTTAGAAATCGTTGTTTTGCTTGACGGACCAGTTTTATCGAAAACAGTAATATTACCTCCCGCCCCCAGCGTCCCGTATTGCAGCCTTGCAGTTTGTCTAGGAAGCGATCGCTCCTTGTTTACATCTGGAAGTCTGAGATGCATAAGGAACGAGAAGAACCACGCTTGCAATTTATAAATATATAACCTATATATATATATATATATATATATATATATATATATATATATATATAAATACACACGCTAAAGCGGTAGGGGAAGCTCTGCAGAGAAATAAGCAAGCATAAAATGAGCGAAAACGAAAAGCGAAACTGAAACCGGAGATGAAATCGCCAATCCTGCATAGTTTCTCTTTAATATATAAATATTTGCATGGTACAGAAGAATCAGGGCAAAATCTTTGATAAAAGCAGCTATGCCTAGTATGAGTAATCTAGCATGTTCAATGATGACCCACTAACAAGTAAAGAACTTTCTGCGTATACGCGTGTGTGCGTGCAAGTGTTTGAGTGAAACAAGATCTGAATGAAGGAAACAAACAGGGCAGAGAGAAATAGAGAAAGAGAGAGATGCGAACAGAGAAAGAAAACGAAGGGCAAAACTATTTGTTTGACTTGGGGTGCATACAGAACATGCTTCTATTCAAAAAAGACACACATACAGTACAGATGCCAAACTCCATCTATGGTTAAAACCACTAGAGTACAAAACATTCAGCAGACTCCCTCCGACCCTAGCCACCAGGCCTGACCCAAACTCTGACCGGCTTCCAGGCCCTATCAGGGCTGTGTTGAGCTTCTATCAATCTCTCTCTCTCTCTCTCTCTCTCTCACACACACACACACACACACTCCTGTAATAGACACCACCAAGCGTTCTCACTCACACAAAACATACACCCATATGCCCCCATAGAGGAATGCTTGAAAGTCCTCTTACATTTATGATGTGAGCCCCCTGTCAGACTGCATGAAAAATATCTCTGTATGACCTGGAACAGAATATGCTTTGGATCTCACGACAGAGAAGAACAACACAGATAAAGTGAATGCATGGTATGGACAGTGGGGTGACACAGATAAAGTCAATGGAAACCTTTAACCATGACCCTAAAATGACCACATAGAGCCAGGACGTAACTTCCTATGTGTTCTGTGTGTTTGACGCAAAACACCACTCAACCGGAGTTGGTGAGTGACAGAAAGACAGTAGACTTTGAGTAGTAGAAAAAGGTAGGGGAATGAGAACCCTGCATGGTGGCAAACCCCACAGTGAATCCCATACCAATCTGGCCCTGATTTGGCCCGCTGTCGGCTGGTATCTGGTTAGTGATGGCTAATTATCGATGAGCGGTCTAGCGGTGGCGCTGAAACTCTGCCTTAACATTCTGTCCTGAGAGAAAATATTTATCCCCCTTCAACC
Organism: Sardina pilchardus; assembly: GCF_963854185.1. NCBI lineage: Eukaryota > Metazoa > Chordata > Actinopteri > Clupeiformes > Clupeidae > Sardina > Sardina pilchardus. Next base: position 1,382,802 of record NC_085013.1, read on the forward strand.
CGCCTCTGGTATGTCTAGGGTGTAAGTATGTTACTCCAGCTGGGCTTTTCATACCCTCTCTCTCTCTCTCTCTCTCTATCTATCGCTCTTTCTCTCTCACAATCACTCTCCCACTGTCTGTATCACTCACTCCATCGCTTTCTCTCTTCATCTCTCTCTCAATCACTCCTCTCTCTGTCTCTCTCAACCTCTCTCTTTCTCCTCTCTAGGGCAATAACACAAACATCAAAATGTGGAATTCCCTCCAGCCATGAGGGTAAACAAGGCAAACAGAAGAGCATGGGGTCCACTGAGGCCACAATGAAAGCCACCAGTTGGAGGTCTGGTCAAATGTTTACAACACAGGCAGGCTGAACACTCAAGAACATGTTTATCTTTATTAAAAGCATGGACACCACTCCAAACAAATGTAGATGAGACAGCAGACAAGGGGGAAGAGTGTTTATAAAACTACTTACGGGCAGAATGCATGTTTTATCGCCATCATGAAAGTGCCCTAGTCAAAAAAGAACCACTCCAACTATATACATCTAAGGGAAAAAAAGAGCAATTAAGGGCCAGGCTTTGTCTATGGATTTCATTACTCTTCAAAAAGTCTAGCCTACTCAAGCTCAAACATCCTGCTAGAAGATATTTCATAATGGGAATTGAACCTGTGCCAACCAATTGTCAAGACTGTTCTGCCTGTATGATATGATAATACATAATCATATTAACACAGTGGCTCTCAATCTTTGTTGAGTTGTAACCCCTAGAATACTCAAGTTGGTGTTTGCAACCCCCCACCCCACTCTCCACTTGTAATCTCCCTGCACATTTCTGTCCCCAGACAGAATATTGTATTTCATTTTGGCTTTACTGCTCAACGTTTAGATTGGATTTAAATTGAAGCCTTGAGTTGGAATGACATAAGTTTTTCTGAGAAGCCATCTCCATACAGTAGGTGGTGGATGAGACTATTTCACAGTTGCTACAAATATGTAGGACAGGCAATCATCTTCATAACAGCTATTCCTGACTACGAGCAACAAAGCAAAGCTAATGGAACAACAAGTCAATGGAGAACAACTTATCTAATCATGACATACACATATTATCCCACAGAGGATGCATTATTAGAATTACTGATGCTTAGCAAAGGCCAGACTGCCATAGATGTATAGCCTAGTGTGAACAACATCATCGTGTGTGTGTGTGTGTGTGTGTGTGTGTGTGTGTGTGTGAGATTGAGAGTGAGAGAGAGAGAGAGAGAGTAGCAGTAATGGAAATTGAACAGAATGGATGAAAAGTTGTGGTGGTTGAATATATATACAGTACAGGCCAAAAGTTTGGACACACCTTCTCATTCGGACACGCCTTCTTTATTTTCATACTATATGACTATGAAAATTGTAGATTCACACCGAAGGCATTAGAATTATGAATTAACACATGTGGAATTATATACTTAACAAAAAAGTGTGAAACAACTGAAAATATGTCTTATATTTTAGGTTCTTCAAAGTAGCCACCTTTTGCTTTTAATACTGCTTCGCACACTCTTGGCATTCTCTTGATGAGCTTCAAGAGTCACCTGAAATGGTCTTCCAACAGTCTTGAAGGAGTTCCCAGAGATGCTTAGCACTTGTTGGCCCTTTTGCCTTCACTCTGCAGTCCACACGGTGGTTGGAACCAAAGGTCTCCGATTTTGACTCATCAGACCAAAGCACAGATTTCCACTGGTCTAATGTCCATTCCTTGCGTTCTTTAGCCCAAACAAGTCTCTTCTGCTTGTTGCCTGTCCTTAGCAGTGGTTTCCTTGCAGCTATTCTACCATGAAGGCTTGATTCAGGCAGTCTCGTCTTAACAGTTGTTCTAGAGATGTGTCTGCTGCTAGAACTGTGTGGCATTGACGTCTCTAATCTGAGCTGCTGTTAACGGGCAATTTCTGAGGCTGGTGACTTGGATGAACTTATCCTCCGCAGCAGAGGTGACTCTTGGTCTTCCTTTCCTGGGAAGGCCAGTTTCTTTGTGGCGCTTGATGGTTTTTGCGACTGCACTTGGGGACACTTTCAAAGTTTTCCCAATTTTTTGGACTGACTGGCCTTCATTTCTTAAAGTAATGATGGCCACTCGTTTTTCTTTACTTAGCTGCTTTTTTTCTTGCCATAATACAAATTCTAACAGTCTATTCAGTAGGACTATCAGCTGTGTATCACCCCTGACTTCTGCGCAACACAACTGATTCCCAACCCCATTTATAAGACAATAAATCACACTTATTAAACCTGACAGGGCACACATGTGAAGTGAAAACCATTTCAGGTGACTACCTCTTGAAGCTCATCCAGAGAATGCAGAGTGTGTGCAAAGCAGTAATCAGAGCAAAGGTGGCTACTTTGAAGAAACTAGAATATAAGGCGTATTTTCAGTTGTTTTACACTTTTTTGTTTTCCACATGTGTTTATTCATAGTTTGATGCCTTCAGTGTGAGTCTACAATGTCAATAGTCATGAAAATAAAGGAAACTCATTGAATGAGAAAAGTGTGTCCAAACTTTTGGCCTGTACTGTATATCCCCCCAGAAATGATCTGGCAACCCCGACCCCCAGGTAAAGCAGCACATGCACATGCTTATGCCCTGGTGAAGTAGTCTCTAAGCAAAACCAGTAGTCTGACTGCTCAATCAAAGAACCAAAACAGCAAAAACAGCCTTTGTGAGCAAGAATTACGCTTCTTCAGCAAGTACTTCTGTCCCACTAATGACCGCATAGATATGCCTTTCTAACATGGTTAGCAACATTCCACCTGTGCCACAGTCATTTGCCATACCTGCAGTGGCAGAGTAGGCCAACACACAACACAACCCACCTACTGTCTACCAGTTACTGGCTACAGATTACACTTTCCTTAGCTTCTGTGACAATTACTGAAAATCAGTGGTTTAGAGACAGATCAACAGAAATAAGCAGAGAGATAAAAAGGAAGACAGTGAATGAACAGATACATTCACAGGGTTAAACAGGAGATGAATCTGCATTCCCATCTCCATACTTCTCTGCGCCGAGATGCAAAAAGACAAGGCAGACATGAAACTGACTGAGACAGAGAGGGACTCATATAATAAGAGCCACACATATAGAGATAGAAATGCAGTGAGAACAAGGAAGAGAGAAATACAGAGCTCCCCCTGTGTTCACGACTGTCTAGTTATGATTACTGGCAATGTAATGGTGCAATATAGTTGTATAATCATTTAGTTATGGCTTTGGCAACACTATATGCAGTACATAGCAATGCAAATGCATCTGGGCCTTGGTGATACATTGCAGGAGAGAAAGACCAGACTAGGCCAGTCATAATAATTATGCTATCGATTATCGTTATTCAGCAATTCATGAAAATGTCAACAATAGACCTTGATATATCCCGACCACTATGTTTACATTCACGTCTTTGGGCTTCATTATTTGTTGTAGATTTGTGTTTAAAGTGATGTCTAAAATGTACAGTTGTGCACATACATGTATGAAACCATGCTAAAGTTGACTATATAGGAATACAAATAAAAATAGCCCAACATCACATACCTTTCACCATACCTAGATTTGGCATAGTTGTATTAGTTAGCCTAATAGCTGGTTTGATTTGCATTGAGAGATGATGTTATAGAAAGTATCCGATGCAAGTCTCTAGGTATGGTGAAGGGTATGTGATGATGTGGGGCTATTTTAATTCCAAAGGAACTTTATCATGATGCATAGTAACCTGGATCCATGAAATAATTGGCCTTTAATTTACAATGTTTATAACTGGTTTGTAAACTTATGAGCACAACTGTAGTAGCAACTAACCTAACTTAGAGGCCCACCTTATGGTTATACAGTCCTGTGTACTTGTGTCTCCAATGTATAGCCTACTGCCTGTACTGTAGCAGATCTAGATCACCCAATTACAGTGAATGAGCTGGGAACAAAAAACTGTGGTTGCAAGTGGAGACAAGTCTTGTAGTAGCATTATTGTGTGGTTACAGAGACATTAGCCTATGAAAATAATATTGTTTATTTCTCAGACAATATATTGTCCAACAAAAAAAATATTCTTGTGACAGGCCTAGACCAGAGAGAGAGAAATAGGGCAACTTCTACCTGACTTTTTGGTTTTGCTTGAATCTATTGAACATCTTATTTGAATCCCATTGATATGCTAAATTCCTGTACATTTTAACTGGATTGTAGAGAGGGATAAATGCCAGACAGTGCTAACCAAACCGCTGAGCAGTAGCCCAAGCTGCTGCGGTTGCTAAGAAAGGAGAAAAGGAGGCATGAAGGGATCGACCATAAACCATTTCAGCAGTCCTCTCTCTTTCTCGGCTATGAAGTGGCTTAATTGTGGCATTGGTGATGAGGTGAGATCTAATCACCATCGGCAGACTATGACCCGCACGGCCAAGAATGCACACGTCACACACCATCTCAGTGTGTGTGTGTGTGTGTGTGTTTGTGTGTGGCGTAGGACATGGTCGTCGCTAAGGCAGGCACCCGGTTGCCAGGAAGACGGGAGCTGTTGATGACTGTAACTATTTGTGCCATACACACAGTGCAAGTTTGTGTCTCCAAACCACTCAATTCAATCTTAGATCTAATGTTTTTAAGTGCTATTTACTTAAACTGCTGCCATCCATCTTAAATCAATTTTACTGTGTAATACTTGAACTAAATTATACAAAAAGTGAGTGAGTGAGTGAGTGGGTGAGTGAGTGAGTGAGTGTGAGATAGGGATTGAGAAAGAGAGAGAAAAGAGAAAAAAATACAACCCACAGTCTTGTGTTTACCTTGGCATGCTACTAACAAACAGTTTACAGAGGAAATGATGTAAGGAGAGTGACATTTCTCCCCATCCCCATCCCACTACTTTCTCTGTGGCTCTTTATACATCCGCACAGCAGCAGCAGATACAGTGCTTAAGCTCAAACGTGGCATGAGCTGGATCTGGGTCAGAGGCTGCCCTGGTCTGTGGTGGAGGTGCGGCAGATCAGGGTTGGAACTGCTAGAGTCATCTGCTACCTGGGTGAACTTACCTCCAAAAAGCACATTTCAGTTAGAACATGCTATGGTCTGCTAACTGCCACTGCCACACACACGGCTTAAAATGATGGCAAAGTGTGCCAACACACACTCAAGGGCTTATGCATTAGGATGAGTGGGTGTGTGTCTATGTGCATGCACATTAAGGCACAATTAGGCACGCTTACGCGCACACACGCGCACACACACGCGCACACACACGCGCACACACACGCGCACACACACGCACACACACAGGCACACACACACGCACACACGCACACACTTTTGCTTAGCATATTAGAACTGACATGGCAAATTTATGATCAAATGCAAGGGCTATCCATCAAATACACATAACCTTGTTATCTAGTATGATCTAAAACTGCCATTATTAACGCAAATCTATACATTGCCAATGTCTCTATAGATAACAATACAGAATTACCACTAGGCTAGTCTTATCTTCTACTAAGCAGAGATAACTTGAGATAACATTCACAGCAAAACAGAATATTTGTGGTTGGCTTTTACCGTTTCAAAGCCAGTCAGCAAATTATTTTCGTATTCAACAGTATTCTGAATAAACATAATGGAGTTGATTTGGGGTGAATTTTAGGCTATTTGAACCTAAGGGGAGGGGGATGTTGTTGATCCCCTAGGACCTGAGTGGTCTCACATCCAAGGACACATGAGCTACCTCATTTAGATTCAAACACACACACACACTACACCACTAACCTCCAAACACCCTCATCTCCCACTCTCTGATTAGCAGCCATGTCCTCTGTGGGCCACAGAGGGAGAGGATGACAGAGAGACATTTAGATTCACACACACACACACACACACACACACACACACACACACACACACACACACACACACACACACACACACACACACACACACACACACACACACACACACACACACACACACACACACACACACACACACACACACACACACACACACACTATGGTCTTCACCCCTTCTAGTTTTCAGCCTCTATCATTCACACAAGAGACCTTTCATCATCCATTCCACTTGCCTCTGTGTACCTCTTCCTCTCCCTCTCTGCCTCACAGTGGAGATGAGGGCTAATATTGCAGGTGGACAGTGGTGATTGATGGGGCAGTTAGACCCATTGCCCCTAAACACTACTCTGACACAAACACAAAGTAAAGCAACTCAGTGAATGCCCCCCCCCCCCCACACACACACACATACACACATAGAACCCCGTCTAATCTCCTGTAGCCTTCTGTACTAAATGAGCCCTTTAGCATGTTGTCTGCCCAAAGCCCTCTCCAACAGAGGACAAATTAGCAGTGGAAGGACACACCGAGTTGTCAATGGGACATGGTCGGAGGAATTACAATCACACACCGAGAGTGTCCTTGAATCAGTAACAAATGGGGGTTTTGGGGTGTGTGTGTGTAAGGAAGAGGGAGACAGAATAGCAGGGAAAATGAAAGAAGAAAATAGACAAAGAATGAGAGCTATAGAGAGAGTGAATATGAGAGGAGGGGCACAGGAGACACAAAAGCCACAAGATATACAGTATAGCTACATAAAGAGAGGAACTAATGCATGAAACAGGAGACCTAAGGAGAGACAGCAAGGAAGACAGAGGCATACATACAAACAAAGGCCTAGAAGAGGAGATCTGGAAAAAGGGAGAGACGACATGACAAAGAGACAGAGAAGATGTGGCGGGGGGGCAAAGAGGGAGAGGAGGGTGGGAGGGAGAAGTGGGTCCAGAGAACGCTGAGCAGGTCTTTAGCCAAACACGTCATTGCAGTAAGAATGCAGCACTGAGCCCCGCAGCAGAGGAGAGGAGAGGAGGGGGGCAGGGATGACAAAATAAAGGGATAGACGGATGAATACTAGCAACTGAGTAGGTGTGTGTGTGTCTATTAAAAACAGAGGTGTGTGTGTGTGCATGCGCATGTGTGTAGAACAAGACCACCCAAATTTAGCACAGAAGAGATAACCTCTGCATAAACTCACATAAACTATACTGAGTGGTACCAGGGGAGAGAGCCCCACCAAAGATCAATCATGTGCATTGGAATATCTTAGAGAGTAAAAACAATCCACTGCACACGCACTGCAATGCAGGCACACAGCATGCACAGTCCCCAATTAGATTTGGTAAAGGAAGTATAAACAGGCTCATGGGATAATGGGTAAAATTAAATACTACATTTCCCATGATTCCCGGGTCTGAACCAAGTTAAGTTGATTGGCAAAATGAGACATGGGGGGTGTGGCTTTGGAGCCTGGATGGCAGCCTGCCTGACCCCAGAGCCTCAAACTCTTGACCAGAGGGAAGGAAGACCGGCGCCGGAGTGTACCAGGGGCCACCAGGAAAAACACACACAGAAATATAAACATACACTTACACTGAAACACACATCAAACCACACAACTAGACACCTATAAACATACACACAAATACACACACACACACACACACACACACACACAGAAACAAGCTTCTCCCTGTCTCCATGTGTGCTGTGCATATAAACACACACGCTATATATCCCAGGAAACAGGCTCACAAAGGGGTTGCTTGGAGAGCCTCGGAATCCGGAACCTTCCACACATCTGAACCCATTTCCCCTTCCGCTTACCACAGAATTGGGAAGAGATACACACCCACCCAAGATAAAGAAAGACATGTCATCATGGTTTGGATTCTCAGTGCACACATGACCACAGTAGGCAGACACAGACACACAAACACACAGACACACACACGGCTGCACACAGAATTACACACATATTTAGAAGCTTACTTTCCAGGGATGCATCCTTTCCCAGCCAGTGACTGTGAGTGAGCTCTCTCTTTGTGTCTGCTTGTGTGTCTCTCTCTCCACGTCTGATTCAATGATGCTTCATCTAGTAGGTCAGACCTGCCAACAGAGCAGACAGAATAGGCAGGAACCTGCAATTAGTACGAGAACAAAGACAATTCCACAAAAATATCTCTCTGCTCCAGGACACACTACACTACAGTTCAGCAGTGCAGCTTCAAATAACCCAGGTTCACACAGAATGTAAGATTAAAGAAAAATAGCAGAGGTTAAGGAAAGAGTAAGAGTCAACAAACAAAACAGATGAATTTGCTTCCCAGGCACCTATATAATGCCATGAGCTTAGTAGGAAAGGTTAATAACTCAGAAGGAGTGAGGCCAAAGAATAACTCCTCTCTTGGAGTGGCAACAGCAGCTCATCTGACACAAGGGGCCGTTGTAGTGCTCTACTTTGATGCTTCCTTAACAGCAAAAGGGGAATACTATGGAGACATCCACTTGCATGGCCGTATCCACAAAGGTGTACCCAGGCCTTTACTATGCTGTCTTTAGTCCTGAGAGTAGGTTTCTGAATAAAAGTGGATATAGAGAAAATCTCATCCCTGTTGGATCATGGCAGATATGAGGAAATGACTGCAGTCGCAGCAACACACTGCCACAGCAATGCAGCGACCCACACCAAAATGTCATCTCTGATGCTCACATACACTCAGTTTCCTGACATGAAACAACCACCCCTAACGTAAAAAACACTCTCTCTCACACCACCAAATAAAGGATGAGTTACACCCCGCCCCCCCCCCATACACATACACAGGAACTAATCCATACATATTAGGGATGTAATGGTACGCATATTCATACCAAACCATTTAGGAACAAGGCGTACCAAATGCAAATGTCTTTAACAGTAATCAACGGTAACGATTTTTTGCTTGTGGTTTCAAATTCTAGTTCCTGCACAAACATATTAAGTGGTGGACCACTTAAGTAGCAGTACCTACAGGCTCACTGTACCAAACATGTACCAAACTGTGACTTCAAAACCGATATACACACTGAATAGTGATTTTTGTGTACCGCTACACACAACACACACACAGCATCCCATCGCTGTACAGGGAAGTTGCACAGTGGACACTTAGTCACTTCCTCTGTAAAAGCCCAGCTCTGCCTCCATCCTGCTCTGTGACGTATAAGAATAACATCCACCATCTTGAAACACACACACACGTACACACATCAAGTCAGATGTAAACATTCCATGCACCTCTCACAGCTCCTAAGCTGACAGCCCAGTGACGGAATCACGCAAAGACAAGAAAGCCAACTGGAGTGCCAATAGAGCCACAGGAGCTCTATTCTATCCAATGGGCAGGCTCAGTGACCACAGGAACCCAGGTTCAAGTCCGACCAGAGGTCATTTCCCGATCCCACTCCAAATCCCACTGGTGGTGACATTCGCGTCTATGGATTTGACGCTCAAGAGATAGAACACTTTTCTAAACTTTGGCATTGACACGCATCAGATGGCACTAGTGGGCTTTGCTCTGTTAAAAACAATGGAGATCTAAACGTTGGCGTCAGACACTGCCAGTCGGCATTGGCCATGAATATTAATAAATAAAATACATATAGAACAAACAAAAAACATATACATAAGCACAAACAAAAAACAACAGACATTGTCTCTGGGACTGTTGCCTGGCCCAAGACCTGAACCTCCGAGAATAAGAATGTGTTGGGTACCGATGTAAGTATGTCAGTATGCTGCTGCTCTTTTGTGTTACTGTAGTTGTAAGACTTTGCAAGACATGCTTTTCATCCTTTCCACTGATCTAGGTTTCCCACATGGCCAGAATGAATTCTCCTCCCTATCCTAGAAGACTTAAGAACACAGAAGGGTCATAACCATGAGAAAGAGAAAAAGAAGATGGATTGACTGAGAGAAGAGGGAGAAAGTGAGTGACAGAGAAACCTTAAAATACTTCTCTTGCTTTTTCCCCCATGATGTTTTGCATGGGAAACCATTTCCTGTAAGTGATTAGAGGACTGTGTGTATTGTTTTGTCTGCAAGTCAGAGGGGAAGGAATGCCCAAATTAAACACGCATAATAGGATACCCCATGAGGTATAAAACAAGGGAAAATGAGGAAGAGAGAGGGAGGAAAGAGAAGGAGAGATGCACCGAAAAAATAGAAGGATAGAGACAAAAAACTGAGTTGGGCAGAGAGAGGAATAAAAATAAAAAATAAATAAATACTCTGGGAGGAATTCTTGTTGGTTCATATTTTGTAGTGTTTGAGGCAGAGTGAGACTGACGTTCGTGTTTGAACAGAGTCAGGCAGGAGAGGGCCAGCCTCCTCCACATTATGGAGGAAAACCTGAAGAACGTGTTATAATGTGTTATTATAGTGTATTATCCAGCAATAACAGGCACACTTAAGACTCTAAATGACGCGCAAATCGCTCACCTCTCACGCCCTCACGGGCCATAGACACATGCTTACAGGCCACACACAAACACACACACACACACAACACTCCCAAATGCAGGAATGACAAAAACACAAAGAAGAGCCTTTGAGTTGTACGGCAGCTGGCTTAAGGGCAGTCCCTATAGTGATCCTACTGACCTCAACACTGCCAGGTCTACAGGAGTGTTTGCTGCACCCCAATCGCACGCAAACACCCCCTCCCCCTAAAAAAGCGGAGGCCTCAGTGCCATATAAGGGCTGACTGCAGCAGGTCAGCCCAGTCTCCAGCCCCATGTGTTTGCCATGTCAGAGGAGCATGCAGGTGCCAGTGGACCTCCCCAAGGTTGGCCTGAGCCAGACCAGATAAAACTGCCCTTAAACGACCATTTCAAATAGAAGGCATTCTGAGGCATTCTCATAGTCAGATCTAGCTTCTGCCCCAGCCCAAAGAACCAACCCCAGCTTGTGTACACCCTCTACATGAGCATCATGTTCAAGAGGCAGGCAGGAGAGAGAGAGAGAGAGAGAGAGAGAGAGAACAAAAGGGTGAGATGGAGAGAAAGGGAGTATAGAAAGATAAAGAGAGTGAACTGAGAGGAAGAAAAAAAGAAAAGAAATGAGTGGAGAGAAAAAACAGAGTAACAGAGAGAGAGAGAGAGGGGGGGAGAGAGCGAGAACAGACAGAAAGAGTCAGACAAATCAAAGTGGGTGGGCAGAGGATTTTCTTGACCCTTGGCACCATTTACAGAGCCTGACTTTGAACAAGAAAGACGGAGGCATGTGTACCAGACAACCTGAAGCTCAGACACTCACTGAAACAATGAGGCAAACCTGCTGAGAGACTTCTCAGCCACCCAGCAAAGAAAGAAGAATGGAAAAAGGACACAATCATGACAGGGTATCCAGTCATTACAACACAGGACACAGGACTTGAGCGCACACATATACACACACACACACACACACACACACACACACACACACACACACACACACACACACACACACACACACACACACACACACACACACACACACACACACACACACACACACACACACACACACACACACACACACACACACACACACACCTTTATTTGTGTTCACATTTTACAATAAATTTAATTGAACACAAACAATTTTAGACACCAGCATTGCAAACCCAGTAGCCTATGCCTCTGGTCTCAGTTCATGGGTACAAAAAACAGCGCCTTCTCCATATGTGGCGACTACCAATTATCACAGAAATTGAGCAGAATTTTGCCAGAGCCTTTGCTCTTGGTTTAGAGAGACCAGCAATCTGCAAACCCCTGACTACTAGTCTGTGGACATTACCTAGGCTTCCAAATATATACACCAACAGAGAGGTCCTGGCAGATCCAGCAGTGGAATGGAGAGATGAGGGGAAGGGGAAAACCAACCAGTTTGTCCCCACAGCACAGCATTCACGCCTGGGAAAAAATGCTCTGCTGGGGCCTTAAGCTGTGGATATGGAGGGGTTGCTGAATCATTACCAACACCACAACGTCACACACAGACATGCTCACAAACGCACCCACGCACACTCCCTACACACAGCACACAGACACACCCAATAACCGGGCAGGAAGAGCCTCACATATCCTATTATGGGTGTGTATGAACCAATCAGATTATCGTGTTGACATAACAACGAGAACACCCGAAAAAGGCACTAACTTACTGACGGACGGGGCAGGGCGAGGAGCCGCCATACTAAAACGTAATGGGTGACTTACCACCGATATGCGGTTCATATTCCTGTGATTACTCATTCAGTAACAGCATTACCGCATAACACACTGCAGCACTCTACCTCCATACAATACCATTCACTTGATTGTGCCATTCAGCATCAATGGTATAAATTATTCATGACTGAATGTGTTATACAATAGTATTTGTCTTCAAGTTCAGTCAATAAATCAATATGCCCTATATTAAGTAGATATAAACTTGCTCATTTTCTGCTATGAATCAACAATGCTACAGAAAATAATGATGAGGTTGCGGTGTAATTCCATTTCTGAAATGAATTACTAAAACAAAATGACCACAATGGCTATAGTCATTATGATAAAGTGGATATTTAAACCAAACACCTGTATAATTCCTCACCTGTCATTCTACTCTTTCACTTTTTAAATAGGATGCTGACTTATTTTTTTATATAATTGAACCGTAATACTACCAAATACAGATGATAACCTCTCATGGAGTTAGATTAAAAATTGCCTGTAGAAAGTTCAGAAGGGACAGTTACGTATAGAAGGTTCAGAAGGTTCCAGAGTTCCTGGAACTGAGAGAACTCCGTTGAGGAAGTGAAGGTTCAGGGGAAAGAGGCAGTGAACAAGAGGCATCATACAGATGGCTAGACTATGATTCACCACCAGATGATTCAAACATGAATGAGTCGTGTGCACCACCAGATGATTCAAACATGAATGAGTCGTGTGTGTGTGTATGTATGTGTGTATGTGTGTGTGTGTGTGTGTGTGTGTGTGTGTGTGTGTGTGTGTGTGTGTGTGTGTGTGTGTGTGTATGTGTGTATGTGTTTACCATGGCACTGCCAAAGCTCAGGGCCTACAGGCCAACATCAACTCCCCTCTGCAGTCAGTAAGGTTTAAGGCATCCCACGGATCTAGTGCTATTTATAACACTAAATACTTCGATATTACTTCAACAAAACATCAAAAAAGGCAAAGTTTGCTTTAAAGTGTAGTGGTTCACAGAGTTGTCATTAGCAATAATCTCAATGTGAAGTTTCCGGAGTGTTTCTATTTAGGGCCCGAGCACCGAGGTGCGGCCGCTGAAGCAGCGGCTGCACCGAAGGTGCAAGGCCCTATTATTTTTGCTCAGATTATTCTTATTATAGTCATTTTGTTCTTACCCCGGGCCACGTTTTGCCTTTTTTCACTAACTTGGCATGCTCTAAAACTCTTGAAATTTGGCAGCTATGTGTGGAATTGGTAACACTACTAATTGACAGAGCTCTGGCCTAGGGTGTGGCTCAGAGACTCTATAGTGCCACCTAACGCGTTGTCAGTTGTGGTTGACACATACATTTACGGAAATGGCCCAGATTTGGTGGACTTGTGTGTTCTATTAATCTAAACAACTTTACATTTAACCCTCTAACCGCCCAAGGCGCCGTACGGCGACAAGCAACATCACTGATTAAAACAGACGGTAGATCCGAGTAGGGTGACAAATCGCCTTTGTACTCTCCACCACTAGTTGGCAGACATCCAGAGCTTCGATTCAAGCCCAAATTCGAGTAAAAAAGTTTTCAGGAAGTGCCTGTATTACTCGCGAGAAACAAAAAAAAAGACGCATTTCCTGTTTATAACGCGGAAGTGAAATGCGCGATCGCTATGCACAAATTGAAGCAGAAAAACGGCAAATGTTAAAAAACAAAGTCGTGTGTTTTGAAGTCTTGGGTCTGCCATTCACCTACTCTGATTCTGAAGGAGAATATCTGCCTTTTGGAGATTATGATCGGTCGTTCATTGGCAGTGACAGTCAAGATGCGTCTGTGAATGGAGGTGGGTCTTTGCGTGTGTACATCAATGTTTACCTGCAGCAATGTTGACCAAAGGGTTCAAATAAGCATGGTGTGCTTGGTGCCAGTGATAATCATGATGATAGTATCTGTAATTAACATGGTACAGACAGCAGGTCTAGTAAAAATAGGGCTCTGAAGAACTACAAAGTCATCCGGGATAGGAACTGATTTGACCAGGCTACTTTATTATATAGTAACATAGGGATTGTGATAATACTAATAGTTTACTATTAGTGAGATGAGTAAATGTACTCCCTTTATAAACTTTAGTTCATACTCAATGATTTTCACATTTACAGTAGGACTTTATCTCTGACCACTTTCAAGCCATGGCCTTTTGAATTTTGTATGCAAAAATCCAAAAAAACCCGGGCGGTTAGAGGGTTAAACTATATAGTGAATTTTAGAAGAATGAGTTATGATTATGATTATGATTTTTGCACATCACGTATTTTGAAACACTTCTCCTAGATGGTTTATCAAAATCATGTCATATGAGCACGAAAATGATCTCGAGGGGATGCTCAAGATGAGTTGCAACCAGATTTTTGAATTTTCGAAGTATATTGAAATGGCGAAGGTTTGGATTATGGCATCGTATTAAGAAACAGGAAGTTGGTGTTATAGGCAGAAAAAAATATATAAATTGGATGCAATTTGGCAGCTACATGTGGAATTGCTTCTGCTAGTCAGAGACAGAGCTCTGGCCTAAGGTGTGGCTTTGGGACTCTATAGGGCCGCCTAGTGCATTGTCTGTTGTGGTTGACACATACATTCACAAAAATGAACCAAATTTGGTGGGCTTGTGTGTTATTGCTATTGCTAGTCAGAGACAGAGCTCTGGCCTCGGGTGTGGCTTAGGGACTCTATAGCGCCACCTAGCGCATTGTCTGTTGTGGTTGACACATACATTCCCGAAATAGAACCAAATTTGGTGGGCATATGTTCTGCTATAGCTATTCGGAGACAGAGTTCTGGCCGAGGGTGTGGCTTAGGGACTCTATAGCGCCTCCTAGTGTGTTACCTGTTGTGGTTGACACATACATTGATGAAAATTAACCAAATTTGGTGGGCATGTGTGTTGCTCATCCACATGCCCATCAACAAGTATATGTTGCTTTGTTAGATTCACGTCAAATGTCACGGGTCCACAATGCAGGGGCTTGGGCCCGCCATCGCCGCTACGCTGCTTGCTATATTTTTATGCTGTTTCTGTTCCTTTTATGATCTTGATGTGCCATAACAGCCTCAGCATAAAGGTTGATGAGTAGAGTGCATTTCACGCCAAACCACCCACACACGCACACACATTCCCTTTTTGGACTGAAGTCCAAGTAAAAAATAAAGCTCTATCTTTCAGTGATCATCCATCTGGGACACCGTCATTAGCACTAAGCTCAAAGTGTGGTTCACCAACAATTTCTATTTTTATGTTGTTTTTGTTCCTTTTATGGTCTTGATGTGCCATGAAGGCCTTAACATGGACGTCCAAGAGCAATGAACGAATCCCACACCAAACCATACACTCTGCATCTGCAAACCAATCCTTACTCTTGCTCTACTGACTACCATCCAAATCATACTTCACTCTCAAACAAAAGAATGAGTATTTACTGAATACCACTCAAACTATACTTTACTCTCAAAGAAGTAGGAACCAAAAACACACCTCTATCTGTCCAATGGCAATGCCAACATCAACATCAATTTCTCTGATCAAGAGTAATAATTGCCCCCCCTCTCAAAAACAACCCTAAGACTTCAGTTCTGACTTCAATAGTAACAGTAGCCATAAAGGAGCTAATAGTAGAACAACCCCATTCCAGAATCCACTGGACTCTACGTTAGAGCCTCTCTCCACACTAGCCCTACTGCAGGAGCTCAGAGCTGCATGGATGGTTCTAAGAAAACAGAGAGAATAGAGAAAGAGAGTAGAGATGCTAGAGAGAGATCTCTCTTTCTGTGTGTGTGTGAGTGTGAGTGTGTGAGTGTGTGAGTGAGTGAGTGAGTGAGTGAGTGAGAGAGGCCAACTATCCACTCTTTCTGCATGTCTGAGGCATTCCTCACCCTCAGCGCGTGTATATTTTCTGATCACAAGAAAAATAATCCTGCAGAGGAATTTTATTTTGAGAAACGCCTGCGAGATCCTGGACTTTTGGAGCAAGAGCAGCACAGCACACTGAGAAAGCAGCCAGCCAGTGCCTCTCAACAACACACAAAGTTTAGCTGAAAGGGGGCTGGGCTCTCTTCACCCACTCACACAGGAGAATAATGCATCTCTTCACAATGTTCTTCAAGACACACCTGCTCCACTGAGTTGATCTTTATACAAAATACACACACAGAGACAAACAGCCACAGACAAAGACACAGACACAGCCACAGACACAGATAGACACACACCCATACGTATGCATACATACATACACAGCCTATGCACTAATCTGTGTGTGTGAGTGTGTGTATCTAGCTTCTGTGAGGAGGCTCTCATGAGGTCCTACAGGGAGCTGGGAGCGTGGTGATGTGTCAGTCCAACTTCAGAGGCAGAACACAGAGGTGCTGATTAAATCAGCTGAGAACAGACTGCTGTGTCGGTGTGTTGCTGTTCTCATATCTAGTGGAGTGTGCTGGCTTGTCCAGTCCTCACTTTAAAATAAAATCCCTCATACCATGCACTTACCCAAGAAAGGCCAGAAAATGTTTATAGCAACTTGAAAAGAAACACTTTACAATAGCATGCCAGTGCACAGTGAGAATAAAAGAAAAGAAAAAGGGGACTTTTCCCAAGTTCACCCCCCTTCTCTCTGAGAGCCTGCTGCTGGGTTCCTGCATCCTGTTTGTGGCTCTCCTCCTCATCTGCCTCAGGGCCAGTCAGCCACCACACACACACACACACACACACACACACACACACACACACACACACACACACACACACACACACACACACACACACACACACACACACACACACACACACACACACACACACACACACACACACACACACACACACACACACACACACACACACACACACACACACACACACACACAGGAGTATGGTGCCTGCTGCCTGGTGAGGAAGTGAATTTATGAAAGCCAGTTCAGGGATGTTGATACAGGTGCCTGGGCCTACCCTGCTCCTCTACCCCTCCTCTCCACTCTCCTTCCTTTGGTTCCTCTTTCCCATCCATACCAGTCTTACGATCTCCTTTCATTATTCTCTTTGACGTACGTTTGAATTCTCCTGTAGGCCACTGACCTACTTTGGGTTTGCCAAAATTGACCAATCAGCCACTGCCTATCTGGCTAGGCCAAGAAGAACCAATCCACAGGTGCTGCAGATAAGCCTGGAGGTAGAAAACAAAACACAGTAGAGGTTGCCATGACAACCATTGGATCATAAACATCTACACTAGTTCAGTCAGTCATCACCAAAAGTATGACATCACCGCAAGATTTGTATGCTTGGCTGTTATCAGGGTGATAAGGAACCACACGTGCAAGCTCTCCCCCCCCCCCCCCCTCCCCCCCCACACACACACACTGCATATATCTTTACACATACAGCTGAGACAGAGACAAGCTGAATACAATCCTCTACGAGGGGCTCTACATCACATACATGAATGTCTCCTCTGGGCAACTGTTGCCAAGGGAGTCTGGTTGGCATGATGAGGTCGAAGCTGGTTGCCCACAGCCTCTGTCCGACATGGGTAACAAATATCCAGGCCTGCCAGCTCGTCAGTTCTCAAACCAGTTCCAACAACAACTAAATGCCACACCATCATATTAATACCAATAAGAGTCTGCAGAAAGTCACTCCATCTGCAGTCTATCACATTAACCATGATGAGCAGGTGGCAAAGCAAACGTGACCACATCCAGGGTGAAGGATGTTATGGGGGGGGGCCTCCCCCTGCAGTCAAGGGGGGCCAAGGGTACAAGGGTACAGGCTGTGCCAAGCAGATCACAGAGCCCTACCTTGGGCCCTACCCCCAAACATATGGATATCCTCATGGTACACACTCCACTCAGGGAGTTCAAACAGAACAGCAGCTAACACACACACACACACACACACACACACACACACACACACACACACACACACACACACACACACACACACACACACACACACACACACACACACACACACACACACACACACACACACACACACACACACACACACACAGCAAATATGCATATACACATGCAGTCAGACACACATACAAACTAACAAACTGTTTGTACATACACATGCACTCCGCACTCGGGCATAAACACAGAAACACACACATGCATGCGTGTGCCACAGAAAAGATGGACATGGGTATTTAAATAGGTCCAGCCTTAAACATAGCACATGGATTAAAATAGGCCAAACTTTAAATATAGCACCTTTAGGGGGGTCCTAACGACACAGTGTCTGTATCCGTGAGACACACAAGGGATGGTCTCTGAGCTGGGCTACCTAAGACAGCCCAGGCCTCACCATCCCAAATTTAAAACAGGCACATCAAGTCTCCACAGCACCAATAAACATTTAGCAGATGGGAAGCTCCTTGTTGTTGTTCAAGGACATTCTTTTCTGTGACCGCGCTCATTTTTAAAACACAGTCAGGACTTGGCCAGCCAGGGAGTTCTAATATAGAGAAGTCTAATGTTAGATGTCATGCTGTGTTTAAAACAGGGTTACATGGTTGTAAGCCACAGGCTGAGACAGAGAGAATGAGAATAAGAGAGAGCAAAAGAGAGGGAGGGAGAGAAAGAGAGATGTCAGAGGGACTTTTTATCCATTGTCTCCATGTTCCTCTTTCCCAGGCATAAAGAATGCACCTTCTACCAGACTGGAATGGCTTCTGAAAAATGTCAAAAATGCCTCCATTTTCTCCCTCCCGTCTTCCTAAACCCCCTTCTCAAGCCTCACCCCCCCCTTCCCTACCCGACCGGGACCGATCCCACCCCTTCCAGCCAGCCGACCCACCACATTCCTGTGTTCTTCGCCCCTGTACATAACACTCAAACACAAACACACACACACACACCTCCTCCTCCTCTTCCTCTCTGCTTTTTTTCTCTACCTACCTCCCTCTCACACACATGCTGCGAGGGAAAGAAAGAGAGAAAAAGAGAGAGAGAGAGAAGGAGAGTGAGTGAGAGAGAAACGTTTAAGACATTAATAACACACAAGTTTCCACCCAGCTGACCCAGACATCCCTTTTAAGGGCAGGCGGTTCAGATTTCTCTTTTCATTAACTTCCAAAAATACCCCCGGAGCCCGGACCGCCACCACTCTCCCCCAGAGAGAGGGCAGCCCAGCAGGGTTCTGGGAGACGGGTCTCGATAAGAACCGGCCCAGTCTAAAAATACAGCCTGCCAGAGCTAAGGACTGTACACACAAAGGTAATGTGGCAGTGGAATTTACAAGAACTGTCTCACAGCCCACCGCTCGCTTCCTTCCACCACTACCCCCAACCTCCTTGTTCTGCTGCCCGGCTGAGGCCCTAAATCCCTGGCTGGATTTGAACTTGCGCTTTCTGAACAACTGGTCATGTTTTGAAGAATTTTTTCAAAAGTTTCTGCAGTTTATGCACTTTTGCATATCATTTTGACTGGCTCCATCACAACAGGTTACTGTGATAGAATTATGCCAGTACAACTGCACACAGAATTGGACACGATTCTGTAGAGATGTCAGATCAATTAAATTCCATTTCATTTGTATAGTGCCAATAACATGCCTCAAGGCACTTCCCAGGGCCCAGAAGCTACAGCCCTAGTGTGAGGACTAAGGCAAGTTAAAGAAAAAGATAATCTCCTTTAATCTTGATCATGCTCTGTGTTGATTTCTGCATATGGCAGTAGATATTTCCGCATGCTTCTGTGGCTCCTGGCCTTTCTAAGCTTGCATTCTCACAGACCCTGGACAGGAGCTTAGGGAGTAGAATTTTTTTGTCACCGTGAGCACATCCTGTAAGCAGGCAAAAAGACAGACGCAGATCATCGTGTTGAAAACTCGTTTTCTTCCATTGAACCCTACGATGTAAACTGTTCTTTTCTTTCTTTCTACTCTTTTTGTTTAAGCGATAACCATTCTAGCTCATGGAGAGAACACAAAGAGGCCCCTGCACACAGGAAATGTGGAGAGGGTAGGGGGGAATGAAATCAATAACCAAGGAAAACGAAGTTGTTGGAGGGAGGAAGAGAGGGAGAGAGAGGCAAAGAGAGAGAAGGTAGTAAGTGTCAAGGAAAAGAGGGGAGAGTAGATGGAATCAATAAGCAGAGGAAGCATGGCTGGGCCTCATATTGAAACAGTGCTGCACTGGATTTGGAAGACACGGCCCACAGTGAGCCATCACACACCCAAGTAAAAAGCAACCAGGACGATGACTCCATTGCCATGTGGCATCTACAAAATTCTCTCTCCGTGTCTCTCTCGCTCTCTCTGATAAGGAAACAGAGGATGGTTCTATGGACTAAATGAAGACCAGATGATGCGTTCCTCAAACATTCTTTACTTTCTTCTGAACTGATGATGAAGATCACCGGTATGGCAGCAGAGCAAAGCAACACTAGATAACATTGTCCTGCAGACAAGCTGAAGATAGGCTTCCTTTTCAACTCTCTATTTGTGTGTGTCCCCCTTGCTATCACCAAAGGGAGATTGATGAAATCGGAACCCCCTTTTACATCAAATCTATTTTCCTTATTTGTGTCTGGCTCATTTGAGATAACCAGTCCAGGAAACACACCTCAAGCTCTGGAATGCACCAATCAAGAGTGATTCGTTGCTCCCATGTGGACAGACTTAGGAGACGAATTTAGAAACAACTCATCACGTCTGACTGGGCCAAGGCATCTCCTTATGTGCAGCTTGAAATACTGAATAATTATACAACATATCTGAACCCCAGCGAAGCATGAGATTCTCTCTGTCAGCAGCCAATTATTTCTTAATCTCGATGTCCTGAGAGAGAGAGAGAGAGAGAAAGAGAGAGAAAGAGAGAGAAAGAGAAAGAGAGAGAGAGAGAGAGAGAGAGAGAGAGAGAGAGAGAGAGATGCATATGTTCACCAATCAGGAATCACAAGTCTGGGAAAGTTCTATTTAACCAACCATAAGAACTCTCTTAAGTGTAACCACTGTGGCAGTATCAGTAAAATCAGCAACATATTCCAATGATACACCAAGGCTTCTGGACTAGTAAGAAAAGTACTGTGAGCTGAGGAGGGATGTGAGAGCAGAAATACTGGAAAATAGTTGTATTTATGAATATGTGTACTTTAACTGATTGCACACCTTTATCTTCTGATAAATGAACCTTTTTTACTTTTCTAAAACAATAGAGGCCATTTCAAAGCTAAAAAAGAAAATTCTGCGAAGTAATGGGTTGTTATTTCAAACATAATCCAAAAAGTCGAGTCCCAAAGTATTTTGATTTCACAGCTGCTCAACTCTAAATGTGAGATGCCACATGACATGACCACAACAAACCCTGACAGATCACATATGACACATCACAAATAACAAAATGGATGCAAATTGGCTGCCAATGGAGGAAACATCCCCAACCTGTTGGCCGAGAACACCACCCTAAACCATCCCCAAGCATTATATAATGCACTATCGAATTCATTTTCCACGCCTCAGCTACTGGTTTAATCCGAGTTGTAAACTTGGTAGCTTCTGACAGAGGTTGATACACACTTGACAAATGCAGCATACAATATTAAAACTGTAAACCCTTTCAATTACAATACAGTGGAAATGCAATACTGTTGCAACCCTAGTCTAAACACATATACACACACACACACACACTCTTATACAGCACTCAAAGTCTCATGGGCGAAGGGGTATAAAGATTGACAATATTGTCCCGTTGGCATCCCTAAGCTGCTACAGTAAACAAAGAGTATAGAAATGTCATCCTCTCCCTTTTTGGGCCACTGTAGGAGGCTGGCCTGAGCAGCCCCACAAAGGAAGGAGTTTGTTCCCCACTGCCCACAAAAGCCCATCTTTCCCCACGTCCACAAAATCACCTGCTGCTTGGCTGCCTCTCAATCCCCACATGGGAGGATGGGCGAGTTGACTGTGGGGTTACCCGGCACCAAATAGTCGCCCTCCAATTAGGCTTAAGTTTAACCACTCCACTGTGATCCACACACTCAGAGGAACAAACAAGGCCTTTGGTCAGGGTGGGCACTGCGGACTCACCACCAGCAGCACAAAACACACACACCAGGGACAGGGACAGAAAACACACACACCAGGGACAGGGACAGAACACACACACACCAGGGACAGAAAACACACATGCACCAGGGACAGAAAACACACATGCACCAGGGACAGAAAACACACACACACACACACACACACACACCAGGGACAGAGACAGAACACACACACACCAGGGACAGAAAACACACGCCAGGGACAGAGACAGAACACACACACGCACCAGGGACAGAAAACACACACACACCAGGGACAGGGAAAGCTTTTCCCCCTCCTCTCAACTGCTCATCTTCCCACACACATCCCACCTCTCACATTCCTCCCTTCCTCTCGCTCTGTTACTCTTCCTCCCTCCTTGACATGACCCCCTTCCATTCTCTCACTCACTCTCCGTTTGGTTTTTGACACTGACACGAACCTCTCTCACCCTCCCACTCTTTTCTGGCTATCTCACGGTACGTGAACATTTCTCTTTTGCTCTCCATCTTTCTATTATACAGTGTGGAGCAAATGTATTTGATACCATGCTAAAACAGGAATATAAAATCATCATTTGACAATTGATCTTAATGCCTTAATTTAAAAAAAAGAGTAAAAATCAAACCGCAAAGGACACCGATTTTCTTTGTGATTGAAGAATGCATCGTGAATAAATAAATGCTTTATTCCAGTAGGCCTATTAGCCTGTTTGATTTGCATTGAGCTCAATGAGCCTACTGGAAAAAGCACCATGCCAATCTCTAACTATGGTGAAGGGTAGGTGATGATGTGGGGCTATTTTAATTCCAAAGGCCAAGGGCACTTTATCAGGATGCATAATATCCTGGATCCATGAAATAGCTGGCCTTAAAAAATAAAAATCTGCCTGCCCCATGTGTTAAATTCCCATAGGGTTACATAGGGGTTCAAATACTTCCTTCCCCCTAGCATTTAGGAAGAACATTTATTTATTTACAATACATTCTTCAATCACAAAGCAAATTGGTGTACTTAGCGGTTTTATTTTTACTATTTTTTTTAATTAAGACATTAAGATCAATTGTCAAATGATGATTTTCTATTCCTCTTTTTAGGCAACTTTAGCATGGTATCAAATACATTTTCTCCTCACTGTATATATGTGAAGAGTTCAGATGCAAAAGCCTCTAAATCCACTTTTTGTCAAAAATGAGATAATGATGGTGAGTGAATGCTCTTCACATATAGTGTAAGTTAATTCAATAATTAAGCTTCAAAACTCACTAAATACCATTCTCTTCCTGGTCTGAAATATTGATTTGTAGGCGAAACCCTATAGGAGCCTGATACAAAATGCTCATTTAAAAGAAAAGTGGTCAGACGGATTTAGAGGCTTTTGCATCTGAACCCTTCATGTCTCTTTCACATTTTTACAGAATCCCTCCAAACACACAGCCCTGCCAGCTAGGGTGAGGATACAGGCAAAGGACAACACTCTGTAGACATAGTTACCCCACTTGTTCCCATTAAACAAGCTGAGAGAGACATTTCCACCCACCCATGCCAGAGGGCAGCCCAGCCAATGGGTGATGACAGGGGGTACACACACACAAACACACCAGTCTCTGCTGTGGGCACTACAGGAGATTATACTCAGGTTACCGTAACCACAAACAGCCAAGGTGGATAGCCACAGCACCCATCCCAAAAGGAAAAGCTAAATGTGGAGCAGATTTGGATCTAACCTGGTCTGGACTTTCTATACACTTACTAGTTCAGTGTGACAACAATTGTATTCAAAGTGCCTTACAGCACAGGTAAAGCTAAAATATCATATTGGTTAAGCAAAATGGTTTTGGGGTTATCAGCACCTTGTCTTACAGTTACAAGAACACTTTTTTTTTAATCAAGGTCATCATATAGTCTCAGCCAGGCTCAGTACAATTGTCTGATTAAATGCACGCACGTGCACGCGCACGCACACGCGCACACACACACTTGACTTAATAGTGATCATCAGCACCATATCAATGGAGTCCATCCAAAAGATTTCGGAAACTAAAACAAAGTCTGTTTGCCAAGTACATACAGGGTAATGGTAATAAACCAGTTTAATACAGAGATGGTAGTGATGATTGTGGTAGTGGTTTCTGTGTGTGTCAGTGTGTGTGCGTAAAAAAAAAAGGTTTTGGTGTGGTGAAGGTTTGAGGGGTGATGTCATGGTTACAGTAGCCAGAAGTCTGACTCCAACGAGAGGGGGATTCCCAGGTCAGGGAATCTGCTCCCAGACAGAAACACACACACGGGATCTGTGTGTATTTGCTTATGATCCCAGACAGAAACATACACCACGCACACGCACATGCACACACGCGCGCACACACACACACACACACACACGCACACACACACACACACACACAGTGTAGCAGTAACATTTATTTATGATCTCAGACAGCAACACACGGGGAAAACCGAGGTCAGCTTTCCTCTGATCCCAAATGGTCGCCTTGTTGCCACGATTCTTCCACAAGGTTCTGGCCAAAAGTCACTCGGGTGGCATTCACAACACAGGGTGGCAAAATATCATTACAGAGAAACGCTAACAAATGAAGGCCACAAAAAGACTGAAGCCGCAGCTAGACACTATAAAACAAATCCTTCCACCATCCATCATGTACACACACACACACACTTACACACGCTAATAAATCCAAATGAATTAAATTCATTCTCTATGCCGACTTGCTGCAGCTGGGTCCAGCTGGCCAGCAGGATGTCAGCACGAGTGCCGGTCGTCCCGGATACAGTGGCCATTATTACATCACTGCTGCTAGCGTGGGCTGGGCTAATACGCAGGTCCACCATGATTCAGCAACGCTATTTTGGGAGTCCATTGAGTTATTCAAGAGAGGCAAACAGCCACCCACCGGCCCAGACACCCCCACTCTCTCTCTCCCTTCAACATCACTACTGCTCTGGAAGGATAGAATCTAGAAGGCATGAAATCACTCAGGACACCCAACACGCGCGCGCGCGCGCGCACACACACACACACACACACACACACACACACACACACACACACACACACACACACACACACACACACACACACACACACACACACACACACACACACACACACACACACACACACACACACACACACACACACACACACACGGTTTTACTATGCGTGCGGCAAGCCAGGCTTACTCCTTTCAACAGCTTCAAGGCCAAGTTACTTTGCATATGTTGGAAGGGTCGGAAAACAAGGCCGTCATGTAGAAGTCAGGGCTTAAAACTTCTCTCTAATGGGCAATGTCAATAGTATCTGATATTGTGAATCACCCCACCCACCCTCACACACACACAAACAAAAAAATGACACACATGCACACACACAGCTGGATGTTTCCGGATGTTTCTCCTAGCATACAACACTGCAAAGAACATTCAAAAGAAACTGTATGGTTGTTCCACATAACCCTCACAAAACATGCACACTTCCTGAAATTAGAAAGCAGTATATGCACAGGCTAAAGTTGGACTTCTATCCTCCTCGAGAGATATTTGCCTTGAAGACCCGAACTCATTTTATAGACTGCAGAACATCGAGACCGAGCACCCACTCATCTCTTCACACATCCACTCTGCTCTTCCAGAACCGCCTCTGGGCCATCTGGACCTGCTCCTCTGCATCCATCACTCACCGAGGGCCTGACAGACAGTCAGTGGTGCGTGTGTGTGTGCCTACACACACACATACACACGTCTGCAACGCTTACATAAAGATCTGTGGAGATCCGTGTACACCTCACATTATAAACATCTGTCAGGCACTTAAGCAGAATGAGGATCCCTCAGTAAATACATGGGAAATGGGAGTAGCATGCATGAGTGCAGTGGCTGCATGTTTGCATGGCCACTGTAACACTTGCCCAATACTACTGTTAGCAATAATGAATAATGTTGTGTGTGCCCATCTGTTTTATGAAGTGCTCATTATGATTGCTCCCTTGGGTTGAATTTACAACCGTGAAGGGTGTGTGTGAAATCCTGTGTCAGCTTACGCCAGACGAGTGAGACTGCCTGGGATATGAGATGATGGCCTCGTGATAGTGCACCACATGGAGTCAGACACAATAATTTCTGACCCATACACTCTAATTACATATGATGAACATGACACCATGCAAACTTACAGGATTATAATTTTCATAATAGTTCTTAAGTTCTTAAGTAATAGTTTGGGGTTCTGACACTTTGCCCAAGACTTGCATTCACTGTAAAACATTCAAATACGCACAACCATAGCTCTGCCTCTCTTCTCCTCTAGTTGGTGCAGCACCTCAAGTAAGCTCGCGCAGTTCGGCCGGAGGTGTAGAGCACCACGCGAGGCCCAACCAGTGGACAGCTGCTGCCACAACCCACTCATGTTCTCACCCCTGACAGCTGTGGACGGTGGGGCACACAGGGAATGAGTAACAAGCTCAGTGAGGACAGGCGCTGCTCTAATAGCGCCTAAACACCTCCTTAACACCCATTGTAGCAAGCACAAAAGGAGCAGTGGCTGATGAAATTAGAGAGGTGTCTGCCTTGACAAATTCATTCTGTACAGAAGAGGGCCTCTGTTGCTCTCATGGCAGATTACACTGTTTCAGAAGCAAAGGATGTTACAAGGTCAATGGGCACTCATTTAAAAATGGGACCTAATTTCAAAATGGGAGTTTGTGAGTTTTAAGGGGTGTGTGTGGGAGGTGCCATGTTCACATCAGATGTTTAGATGTAAAAAGCTCATCAGAAGCTTACCCGTCAAGTCAAGTCAAGTCAAGTTCATTTACTACATTTCAAACACCGGGATCATTCGATGTGCTTTGCATAAAGAAAAGCAAAGAGTAATAGTAAATAAAAACATAAAAGGGCAATAGTTAAAATAGTTTAAAAAGCAAAGTACATAATAATTAAAAAGAAAACATAAGACACATGGTAGAATAATTGAAAGACAGATTCGAAATTTGTAAATCAGTGATAACAGGTAGTTATTGGTAGCATTTGATCAGCTATCATAAGGCATCTGAAAACAGTTTGGTCTTACGTCTAGATTCTAAAACGGTCTATAGTTAGGGCCTTTTTGATGTCATCTGAAAGTCTGTTCGAGAGCTGAATTGCATAGTAACTAAAAACTGCTTCACACCATGTTTAGTTCTAACAGGGGGTTTTACTCACAAGTTTTGCTCCTGAGACCTGAGAGGTCTGGAAGGTGCGTACTGACGAAACATGTCTGATGGGTAATTGGTTCCCGTTTTATTTGGTAATTCATAAATGAGCAGTAGTGCTTTAAAGTCAATTATTTGACTTACTGGAAGCCAGTGCAGGGACTTCAGTATTGGAGTAATCTGGTCAGTTCTTTTAGTATTCGTGAGAACCCTAGCTGCTGCATTTTGTATCGCCTGAAGCTGTTTGATCATCAGCTGTTTGATCAAGGCCTGTGAAAAGCCCATTGCAGTAATCAACCCTGCTGGAGATAAATGCATGAATGAGTTTTCCTAAGTCATGTTTTGAAATCACACCTCTAAGTTTGGCAATGTTTTCTGATTTAGTTATTGCTTTACCTGCATAAATAAAGAGGGTTAAACCATGTAGCACTGATCTTTAAAGCAAAGCACTCATCTGAAATGGTCCTGGACAAGAAGGCATTTTCATTCAGACATAAATTGGGTGTGAACCTGGTGACCCCATTCTAGTGCCGGGCCACAGCTCACGGCCACATGTGGTGCAGTATCAGCTTATATCTTATATCCAGCAAGCCCATTAGAGGGGACATATTATGGCTGCTGATCTTCATCTTTTTCAAGCCACAAACCAGAGCACTCTATGTTCACTATGTAAACTATGTGTTGTGATACCAATCAGGCCCATTTGCATACACATACTTGGCTCACATTGTCAGCAATGACTGATTTACATACACAAAACCATGCTTGGTATAGTAGTCACCAAATAAAAAACAGACTAAGTGCAGATGTGCACAGCACAAGCATCTGCGGCAAGAGCAACATGCATTAGAGAACAAAAAAACTAAAAACACAGCCTCAATGTGTAAAACCCAATGAGGAACCAACATAGTCAAACATACCAACAGTGGAGACTCTCAACAACAAACTGCATGCTTCTGGGCTTTCAGTGCATCCCAGTGGCAA
Source organism: Sardina pilchardus (assembly GCF_963854185.1). NCBI lineage: Eukaryota > Metazoa > Chordata > Actinopteri > Clupeiformes > Clupeidae > Sardina > Sardina pilchardus. The sequence goes on from NC_085013.1 coordinate 1,411,152, forward strand.
GCCAAGTCCGATAAAAGCCTGCAATTTCCAATTTAATCCGGAGGGCAGTGAGTAAAGGGCTGTTAACACCAGGAACGAGAACTATAACCATAACGAAAAAAGCATCCACACTGTCCAAAGTCTCTTCTTGTGTTAATGAATGTGATGGCTAAAATGTGATGGGTTCTGATGGGCTGTTAGCTTTTTTATTGTTCTCAAAAATCACTCTGAAAGTGATCCTCAAGTTCTTCGTGTTGGTATCGTTAAGAGTTTATGTGTGAATGTTGTCATTCATATTAATGAGGACAATATTTTGTATTATCATTACATGCTGTGAACAGCCCTTTAGGCAAATGTGTCTGTCTGTACCAAAATCAGCAGATTATATGTGTGTGTTTTGATTTTGGTGGTCACGTGTGTGGGTCTGTGGGGGGGGGGGGGGGGGTGTTATCATATGAGTACTGGACTGTAAAAGTTGTAAGATTACGGCTTTACATGTCTGTGGCTGTTGCGCAAAACAGACTCCTTGGCAACAGTCATTATCACTACTCACAGAGTCCCTCAGACACACACACACACACACACACACATGCACACACACCCACACCCATCATTACAAAGTTCAACAGAATGGCAACACAATCAACAATGCAGACTGAAGGGAACCTTTACCCTCCTCCGTGCACAGGTGACGTGAAGAGGAAAAGTAAAAGACTGCTCACTAGGGAGGTTGGGCAGCTGATACGGAGAAATCACAATGTCGTACATTTGAAAAAGCAGATCCCATCAAAACTAATAACCCAACAACCACAACTGACTTCCACAGCCAAGGATACCAAGTGCACAATGAAGGTTAATATCCTATACCTTCTTTCACTACACACGTTCCGAAGAAGTACAGAAGAATAAAACACATTGAAACATACCGAATCAAGGCATTAATTGTAGGTCTCACGTCATGGTAACGCAAAAAGCAAGCAAGCAAAAAAAAGAAAAAAGACAGAGAGAGAATAAAACCACTGACAAAGAGGTAAGTGCATGAAGTCCCGTGCATAGCTGTGGTCTCTCCAGCAGGCAGCCTCTGCCAGGGTCCACTGCGTCCGCCTGGTGGCCCAACATGTACGTGCTTGTGCATTCTGCCCACAAGCAGCCAGGCTGGAAAGTAGATGGCTTGCACACTTACTGGAAAGCCATCAGCAATTTGCCTTCATGTCTGAAACAGGTCAAGGCAGGTCCCCCCCCCCCCTCTCTCTTTTATGGGCCCCACCTGCCAGATTACAATTCCGGAGCTGCTGCTGTGGCTACTGCTGCAGCTGGGTGAGTTGCGGCTCAGTTTAAAGCCTTTCATAGCCACACACAACAGACAGAGGCAGAAACTAAAAGCAAAACACATTCACATTTGGCATATGAATAAATGCATGCCCATTCCCAAACACGCACACACACAGACACACACACAATAACACAAGAGGAATCACTCACTGAACTTCATACCAGCCAACAGTCTATGAGGAAGTTCCCAATATGCTATAAAATGTAGGCTGCCAAAATAGCCTATGCTGCACAACACTTTCAACCACATCTTCCAGCTAAGCTGGTTAAAAATGTTGCGTTTTATACAGCCTACAGCCAGGCCATCCATCAGTATCAATAATGCAACATGATCCCTTATGATCACGTTGAACTTGGTTGATGTGAAAGGTCAAAGTGAACAATAACAGAATGTATTCAAGCCTGATTATGATTGATGTGTACAGGCTAACGGAAAAAAATGAGGACGTAAGTCTCAAGCCACAAGAATGTAGGCCTATTTATTTATCTGCGGATAAAACATCGCGACAAAAGTAACGACACGATGCGAACATTGCACAGTCACTACACAGCACTTTGCGCATCGGTATGTCTGCCAGGTTGATACTGTTACATGGTGGGGTGAAACAACTCGCCTCCTGTGGGGAGCTGTAGGCTACAGCGAACATGCAATTACAGCAGTCTATTTTTCGAAGAAAACGAACGACGTCCGGGACCTAGCCAGGATAGTGAGAAGAGAAGGAAAAAAACCATCTAGGCTATACATGACGCCGAAGACTTCAGAGAACTCTTAGCGGGGAGCAGACATTGTTCTCCAGGAAAACGTCTTTTCCTGTCCACTAAGCAACATGAATGTCCCAAGGAAAGAGAGGGGGCTGCCTCACCGGTAGTTCAACGCAAAATGCAGACAAGGTCTAGGCTACATTACAGTTCTGAATATGCAGTGTGATTAGTTAAACAGGTTGAGGTTTAGCCTACTAAACATATCGTCTAAAAGTTTTACCATTGTTTAACTGGCTGCTGAGACAGAGGTTGCTGCTGACGTAGGACAGCTTCAAAATGTTGCTTTAACCGAGGAATGCGCGTTGAGCTAGGCTACTCATCTCGAATCTATCACGAACGACTAAAACCCTTGGTTGCTTACCTTCAGATGCCATCCACAAACGCCTACTGCGATTTGAACGTTGAAAATAACTATTTAAATAGCACCACAAACACTTGCTCCTTCAATTCGCCGCAGTCCGGTGTTTCGATGAGGCTTCCTTTCGGCTGCGGCAGAAATAGGGAGGGGGAGGAGGGAGGAAAGTTGCCGCAGTTCGGGCACTACTGCCTGGCCGTATTAGACCTAGGCTCTAGTTAGCCGATTCTGGTGTTCCATTAACATTTCCATCCAGCTTCTAACAAACACATGGACTTACCTTAAAGTAGCAATTCACCCAAAAGTGCTCGCCCCGCGTTGTTCATGCCAATGCGGAGAATCAGGGAAGAGTTGGAAAGCACGTCCTTTTTCGCGTTAGTCAGGCTAAATGATAAAGTACTCTAAATACTTTCTGGGACAACTTTCGGTCGGTTCTCACTTTCTCCCCCTCCCGGCACCGTAAGATCAAACCATCACATTCCATGAAGTTCCAAACAATGAAAAAGGTGGGTTTTCCAGCGCACCCGAGGACCCACCCCTTAACGACTACGCTGCATCTGACCGCAAAAAGAACGCCCTTCCCGGCTATTGCGATCCCGCCTATCGAGCAAAGAACCGGCAAGGAAGACGTTTGCAGAATGCGCTACTGGGTGCATGGGGGAATTAAGAGAGAAGTAGCCTAAACGAGGCCTAGGCTAGGCCTCTGCTATGGCTAGGGCACTCCAGAAGTCTCACTAGAACTTAAAACTTAAAAAGTGATGTCAGGAAGTTTTCTTTAAAGGCCACGGGGCCATATGCTTAAACAAATTGTAACATTATTTAGCCTATATTTTCCTACAGTTTACAATGGCCTATATGCCTACGGACCTATTCTGTAAAAAATAAGGTCGAATGTAACAGACCTGTTCTACTTTCTAAGTGCTCTGTCAGTCTGTCTTCTATTGATGCAGTGTTCACCATAATGCCCTATGATCTGGTTGAAAGGATTTTTCTTCTGTGTACAATGTGTGTTAGTGCATTTCACTCGTTGTCTAAACATAAATGGGTCTAGTAGGCTACAGTTAGCCTAACTACTTAAACCCTTTTCGAACATGCACTGGACTCCTGACATGATGACAGGGACAACAAGGTCGCGAAAGGTCTGCAGGAAACAGCCTCCTCCCCCTGGACAATTGCACTATTCCATACTATTTATATTTATTAAATGTGCATAGGCCTACTGTAATTACACTTATCCAAAGCCATATTCAACTGCTCTGTATACTGTTCATAATGCACTTATTGTTTATACTCTTATACTGCACATATCTACATACCTACTGTATAGCCTACTGTACACGGTTCACACTGAATATCTATATTCAGTTTTTTACAGTGCATGAAAATGCACTGTACTGTTATTCCAAAACTTCTTATTACAGTGCATGAAAATGCACTGTACTGTTCTTCCTAGGCTTCTTCTTCTTTTTCTTCTTCTTATTATTACAGTGCATGAAAATGCACTGTACTGTTCTTCCTATTCTTAAACTTCATCTTCTTATTATTCTTCTTCTAACGCACGCAATTCAGCTTCAACCGCTTAACGTAGAAACTCCATTCAACTTTTGTCCCGTAGGTCTTACTTACGCGATGTGGGCAATGTATTTTTCAACTTTGTAACTTTTATACTTTTTAAACTATTAGTTAAAAACTATTACAATTTCCCCCATAGACTTAACATTGCTCATTATGACATCACGGCAGCAATTAGAATCTTACGCCAGGTGGCCAGTCCAGGTGCAGCAGCTCTCTCTTTCTCTCAGGCTCTTGAGACTACATTTTCTGTTCCCCTGTATCAACTGTATCAACATAAGTCTTCCTAATTCCATCCAACTTTCTATCCATTCATCTTCTTCAAACCATTCACTCATCCACCCATTCTAAACAGTCTGCCTATCAACATCAATTAGACGATCTACATTCAACTTTTAAACAATCTACTCTGTCTCAGGCTTACACTCTGGCTCTCTTAAAACTAGCCAGTTAAATTGATTACACCTGTATCTGTATCCACTACTCTCAGTAGAGAGCTGTGTCTCTCCACTCTACAAGAATATAAGGCACATTCAATCCAACTTTCTATCCATTCATCTTCTTCAGACCATTCACTCATCCACCCATTAAACTGTCTATCAACATCTATTAAACAATCTGCCTATCAACATCCATTAAACTCTCTGTCTATCAACATTAATTAGACTATCTACATTCAACTTTTAAATGATTTACTCTGTCTCAGGCTTTAAGCACACTCTGGTTCTCTTAACGGTGTGGACACATTTGCACTACATTTGTGTCGGAAGGTGTAGCACGTCTTCCCCTCGTTTGTCGTGAGTGGGCGTTTCGTTTGAGTTGTCAGTTAGCAGTTCATAAGCAGTTCGTTTTAACTTGTCTAAAGTGTTTCTCACAAATATACACCATTTTAGGCGTGTATTTAACAGCATACGAAAATATTAATAGCCTACACAAACTATGCAAGCCATTTTGAAATATTGTGTTATTTAAACTACTCAATGCAATCTCAAATCCTCACCAGAAACACCAACAGTCAATGTATTTCTCCAAATCCAAGTTTCGTTTATTTTGTGGACAACTAGCTGGTCGTGGAAGAGTTCGTTTAAACATGAATTTGACTTGTATACGGAACCAAGTTTCACAGGCACTGTTGTACTACAACGACGAACCTACTACCTCGTGCTTTCATTGGACAGACGGCTCGCGTTCAACGGACTCATTTGCATAGAGCTGGGGATCGGCCAGCTTTTCTGTCGCGCGACAGGTTTTCAAATGCAGCGCTGCCTTCCCGGAATGCTTTGCGGGTCCGTTAAAGTCGCTTGACGTCACCCATAGGGAAATAGCGGGTTGCGACACGACAAAGTGAAGTGCCGGAAAGATCTGTCCGTACCGTAAGACTAGCCAGTTAAATTGATTACACCTGTATCAACTACTCTCAGAGAGCTGTATCAGTGTCTCTCTTAACAAGAATATAAGGCACATTCCATCCAACCTTCTATCCATTCATCTTCTTCAGACCATTCACTCATCCACCCATTAAACTGTCAATCAATATCTATTAAACAATCTGCCTATCAACATCCATGAAACATTCTGTCTATCAACATTAATTAGACTATCTACATACAACTTCTAAAGTATTTACTGTGGGTGCCTCTCAAGCAGCGTTTATATGTCCTCCCTCGCTCCTCGATGATCTACATAAAGAAAGATAGAAGAAGGGCTAGACTATCCCATTGTTGCCGCTCCATCATTCTTTATGTAGATCAGTGAGGATCGAGGAGCGAGAGAGGACGCGTAAACGCTATATGAGAGGCACCTTCTGTCTCAGGCTTTAAGCATACAATCTCATTAAGACTACAGATCCTGTTTCACTACTTCCTCTGTCAACAACTGTTTCAAAATAAAGGTCCTCACTGCAATAATACACTATTAAATCATTTAACCATTGTAACTACTCAACTATTTAACTGTTCTACCATTCCAACTGTCAGTTATCAACTATGCTTCCAGTCAACTACACGAAAACTCCATGTACCTAGCAACCAACATAGCAACCATTAAAATTAAGCGTTTATGACCGTTTCCATAGCAACCAACATGATTATACTGCAGTAACTTCTTGTTTCCTGATAGTGGCCACCATGGATACCCTAGCAACAAATGTTTCAAAATAAAAGTCCTCACTAGCAAGTTACCTAGTTAGCATGGTTAGCATAGTTAGCATTGTTAGCATTTGTAGCATAACTGCAAAAAAACATCAACTAAGTTAGCTAATCAACCTGGTTAGCATTGTTAGCAATTTTAGCATTGTTAGCATAGTTAGCATTTTTAGCATTATTTCTAGAAATCATCAGTTAAGTTAGCTAATCAACCTGGTTAGCATTGTTAGTTTAAGTTAGCATTGCTACCATAGTTAGCATTGCTAGCATAGTTAGCATTTTTAGCATAACTGCTAGAAATCATTAGCTAAGTTAGCTAATCAACCTGGTTAGCACTGTGAGCATAGTTAGCATAGTTAACATTTTTACCATTACTGCATGAAATCAGTAGCTAAGTTAACCAATCAACCTGGTTATCATTGTTACCATAGTTAACATTTTAACATGAATAGTAATCATTAGTTAAGTTAGAGCTGGGAATGTTTCAGCTTTAAACTGTCTACCTTCACACTATCAACTCTCTGTAAATGATGCAACCACCATGTTTACCCTAGCTACACCTTAGTAACCATATCTACATTATCTATCTATTTTTGCATTTCATGCACTGGTAATTCCTTGGAATTGCATTTCTAGTTACAGTGCATGAAAATGCACTGTACTGTTCTTCCTATTCTTCTTATTATTACAGTGCATGAAAATGCACTGTACTGTTATTCCAAGTCTTCTTCCGCAACTTCTTCTTATTAGAGTGCATGAAAATGCACTCTACTGTTATCCGAATTATTCTTATTATTTATCATGGGTATTATTCTTCTAACGCTTTTTGTGCGTGCAATTCAGCTTCAACCGTTTAACGTAGAAACTTCATTCAAACTGCGCTGCGTAGGTCTTACTTAGGTGACTTCAGCTATGTATTTTTCAACTTTGTAACTTTTATACTTTTTGAACTATTAAATAAAAACTATTAAAATTTCCCCATAGACTTAACATTACATTATGACATCATAATAGGGCAATTAGAATCTTATGCCAGGTGGCCAGGGCCACCTGCAGCAGCTCTCTCTCTCTCTCTCAGGCTTTAAGCATACAATCTCATTAAGACTACAGATCCTGTTTCTACTTCCTCTGTCCACAACTGTTTCAAAATAAAAGTCCTCACTGCAATAATACACTATTAAATCATTTAACCATTGAAAATACTCAACTATTTAACTGTTCAACCATTCCAACTGTCAGTTATCATCAACTATGCCTCCAGTCAACTACATGAAACCTCCACGTACCTAGCAACCAACATAGCAACCATTAAAATTAAGCTTTTATGACAGTTTCCATAGCAACCAACATGATTATACCACAGTAACTTCTTTATTTCTGATAGTGGCCATCATGGATACCCTAGCAACAAATGTTTCAAAATAAAAGTCCTCACTAGCAAGTTAGCTAGTTAGCATGGTTAGCATTGTTAGCATAGTTAGCATTTTTAGCATAACTGCTAGAAAGCATTAGCTAAGTTAGCTAATCAACCTGGTTAGCTTTGTTAGCAAAGTTAGCATAGTTAGCTTTTTTAGCATAACTGCTAGAAATCATCAACTAAATTAGCTAATCAACCTCGTAACCATAGTTAGCATGGTTAGCATTGTTAGCATTTTTGCATAAACTGCTAAAAATTATTAGCCAGGTTAGCTAATCTGGTAATCAGGTAAGCTAATTCAATTTTAAACAGTATATCTTCGCACTATCAACTTTCAAAAACTATGAAACCACCATGTCTACCCTAGCAACACCTTAGTAACCATATCTACATGATTTATCTGTACATTTTTGCATTTTCATGCACTCGTAATTTCCTTGGAATTACATTCTCTAGTTATTCTTCTTCTAACGCACGCAATTCAGCTTGAACCGTTTAACGTAAAAACTTCATTCAAACTTTGTTGCGTAGGTCTTGCTTATGCCATGTGTGCTTTGTATTTTTCAACTTTGTAACTTTTATACTTTTTAAACTATTAGTTAAAAACTATCACCATTTCCCCCATAGACTTAACATTGCTCATTATGACATCACGGCAGCAATTAGAATGTTACCCCAGCTGGTCAGCCACCTGGGCACCAACTGTCAGTTTCTCTCAGGCTCCTCTCTGAAGACTACATATTCTGTTCCCCTGTATCCTCTGCGCACAACAGTATCAAAATAAGTCCTCCTAATTCCATCCAACTTTATATCCATTCATCTTCTTCAAACCATTCACTCATCCACCCATTCTAAACAGTCTGCCTATCAACAACATCAATTAGACGCTCTACATTGAACTTTTAAACAATCTACTCTGTCTCAGGCTGGCTCTCTTAAGACTAGCCAGTTAAATTGATTACACCTGTATCTGTATCCACTACTCTCAGTAGAGAGCTGTGTCTCTCCATTCTACAAGAATATAAGGCACATTCCATCTAACATTCTATCCATTCATCTTCTTCAGACCATTCACTCATCCACCCATTAAACTGTCTATCAACATCTATTAAACAATCTGTCTATCAACATCCATTAAACTCTCTGTCTATCAACATTAATTAGACTATCTACATTCAACTTTTAAATTATTTACTCTGTCTCAGGCTTTAAGAGTAGCCTACTCTGGCTCTCTTAAGACTAGCCAGTTAAATTGATTACACCTGTGTCAACTACTCTCAGAGAGCTGTATCAGTGTCTCTCTTAACAAGAATATAAGGCACATTCCATCCAACCTTCTATCCATTCATCTTCTTCAGACCATTCACTCATCCACCCATTAAACTGTCAATCAATATCTATTAAACAATCTGCCTATCAACATCCATTAAACATTCTGTCTATCAACATTAATTAGACTATCTACATACTATCTACATACAACAAGTATTTACTGTGGGTCCCTCTCAAGCAGCGTTTATATGTCCTCCCTCGCTCCTCGATCCTCAATGATCTACATAAAGAAAGATAGAAGAAGGGCTAGACTATCCCATTGTTGCCGCTCCATCATTCTTTATGTAGATCAGTGAGGAGCGAGAGAGGACGCGTAAACGCTATGAGAGGCACCTTCTGTCTCAGGCTTTAAGCATACAATCTCATTAAGACTACAGATCCTGTTTCACTACTTCCTCTGTCCACAACTGTTTCAAAATAAAGGTCCTCACTGCAATAATACACTATTAAATCATTTAACCATTGAAACTACTCAACTATTGAACTGTTCAACCATTCCAACTGTCAGTTATCATCCACTATGCCTCCAGTCAACTACATGAAACCTCCATGTACCTAGCAACCAACATAGCAACCATTAAAATGAAGTGTTTATGACTGTTTCCATAGCAACCAACATAATTTTACTGCAGTAACTTCTTGTTTCCTGATAGTGGCCACCATGGATACCCTAGCAACAAATGTTTCAAAATAAAAGTCCTCACTAGCAAGTTAGCTAGTTAGCATGGTTAGCATAGTTAGCATTGTTAGCATTTTTAGCATAACTGCAAAAAATCATCAAATAAGTTAGCTAATCAACCTGGTTAGCATTGTTAGCAAATTTAGCATTGTTAGCATAGTTAGCATTTTTAGCATTGCTGCTAGAAATCATTGGTTAAGTTAGTTAATCAACCTGGTTAGCATTGTTAGTAAAGTTAGCATTGCTAGCATAATTAACATTTTTAGCGTAACTGCTAGAAATCATTAGCTAAGTTAGCTAATCAACATTTTAACATGAATAGAAATCATTCGTTAAGTTAGAACTGGAATGTTTCATCTTTAAACAGTCTACCTTCACACTATCAACTCTCTGTAAACTATGCAACCACCATGTTTACCCTAGCTACACCTTAGTAACCATATCTACATCATCTATCTATTTCTGCATTTTCATGCACTGGTAATTCCTTGGAATTGCATTTCTAGTTCTTCTTCTAACGCACGCAAATCAGCTAGAACCGTTTAACGTAGAAACTTCATTCAAACTGCGTTACGTAGGTCTTACTTATGAAATGTGTGCTATGACTTTTCAACTTTGTAACTTTTATACTTTTTAAACTATTAGTTAAAAACTATTACAATTTCCCCCATAGACTTAACATTGCTCATTATGACATCACGGCAGCAATTAGAATCTTACGCCAGGTGGCCGGCCACCTGGGCACCAACTGTCAGTTTCTCTGGCTAAAAGCATACAGTCTCTCAGAAGACTACATATCCTGTTCACTGTTTCCTCTGTCCACAACTGTTTCAAAATAAAAGTTCTCAGTGCAATAATACACCATTAAATCATTTAACCATTGAAACTACTCAACTATTGAACTGTTCAACCATTCCAACTGTCAGTATCATCCACTATGCCTCCAGTCAACTACATGAAACGTCCATCAACTGTATCAACATAAGTCTTCCTAATTCCATCCAACTTTCTATCCATTCATCTTCTTCAAACCATTCACTCATCCACCCATTCTAAACAGTCTGCCTATCAACATCAATTAGACGATCTACATTCAACTTTTAAACAATCTCCTCTGTCTCAGGCTCAGGTATCTCTACACTCTGGCTCTCTTAAGACTAGCCAGTTAAATTGATTACACCTGTATCTGTATCCACTACTCTCAGTAGAGAGCTGTGTCTCTCCATTCTACAAGAATATAAGGCACATTCCATCCAACTTTCTATCCATTTATCTTCTTCAAACCATTCACTCATCCACCCATTCTAAACAGTCTGCCTATCAACATCAATTAGACGATCTACATTCAACTTTTAAACAATCTCCTCTGTCTCAGGTATCTCTACACTCTGGCTCTCTTAAGACTAGCCAGTTAAATTGATTACACCTGTATCTGTATCCACTACTCTCAGTAGAGAGCTGTGTCTCTCCATTCTACAAGAATATAAGGCACATTCCATCCAACTTTCTATCCATTCATCTTCTTCAAACCATTCACTCATCCACCCATTCTAAACAGTCTGCCTATCAACATCAATTAGACGATCTACATTCAACTTTTAAACAATCTCCTCTGTCTCAGGTATCTCTACACTCTGGCTCTCTTAAGACTAGCCAGTTAAATTGATTACACCTGTATATGTATCCACTACTCTCAGTAGAGAGCTGTGTCTCCATTCGACAAGAATATAAGGCACATTCCATCCAACTTTCTATCCATTCATCTTCTTCAGACCATTGACTCATCCACCCATTAAACTGTCTATCAACATCCATTAAACTCTCTATCTATCAACATTAATTAACCATTGAAACTACTCAACTATTGAACTGTTCAACCATTCCAACTGTCAGTTATCATCCACTATGCCTCCAGTCAACTACATGAAACCTCCATGTACCTAGCAACCAACATAGCAACCATTAAAATTAAGTGTTTATGACCGTTTCCATAGCAACCAACATGATTATACTGCAGTAACTTCTTGTTTCCTGATAGTGGCCACCATGGATACCCTAGCAACAAATGTTTCAAAATAAAAGTCCTCACTAGCAAGTTAGCTAGTTAGCATGGTTAGCATAGTTAGCATTGTTAGTATTACCGGCCTCCAAGTCTAGGGGAGCTTGGGGCACGGCACAACCACGTTCCCTTAAAACACAAAGAGAACGGACAAGGCAAGGTTCAGGTGTTGCACACTGGCATTCCATTTATTAGTTTAAAAAACGCGTTCAGCATAAATACTTTTACTATTGCAGGATATCAACCACTGTTCAGACACACTAAACACTAACTAGCATCATACACATTAAATCATTAACATCTCTGGTAAGAATACATATATGCAATTGAGAATAAGCATCCAGCAACCAATTCATCCATTTGTCACTAAATATCATCACACACATTACATCATTAACATCCTTAATCAGAATATGTATTTAAGAATAAACATTCAACAACTAGTTCATCCCTTTGTACCCTCACTAAAAAGGCAATGGCCACATGGTTAATGGTGGCACCAAACATTTGCTTGCATTAACATTCATTTAATTGTAATAAGAATCACTCAACGCATTCAACATTCAACATTCAACACATTAACCAGTAATTTCTACCAAGCAATCTTAGATGGCAACAGTAAGATTAAAATGAAACATACCTTAAAACACAAAGAGAACGGACAAGGCAAGGTTCAGGTGTTGCACACTGGCATTCAACATTCCTTCTTCTCTGCCAGCTATATAGCACCTGTCCCCCCATTCCCATCCCTCCTCCCAGGGTGCCATCTACAGGCCTGGAGACCCCGTCCCACATATTTTACCCGACAGTAAACTGGATGTGTGCAATGTATACCATGTCAAACTAAAACATACAAGCATTTTAATTGAAAAATCATAACTGCAGAAAGACACACAATGTTTCCTTTCTGGAGCCCCAACACTCTCCCCTACTTTAAGAGATGCCTCCTGGCATCCAGTGTATTATTAGGAAGGAGTTAATAACCCCAAAGTACTGGTCTTGGATAGTAAACTACTGCAGGAAGCACTGGGTATGGCAGTATCTCATTCTGTATTAGGTAACTAGGGTTATAAACAATTGAATTGACCTCAGGCCTTAGATGTTGGTAAGTGGGCTGTCCAGAATGAGTATAGGTCAACATCTCTCTAGGTTTTGGAATACGTGAAGATCTTCTCACCCCAGGTACCTCTACCTCCTGTAATGGGACTTCCCCTGGGTCCGGAGGGTCGTCTCCAGGATCATCTCCCTGAAATGGGACTTCTCCAGGGTCTTGAGGGTCATCTCCAGGATCGTCTCCCTGAAATGGGACTTCTCCAGGGTCCTGAGGGTCGTCTCCACGATCGTCTCCAGGATCAACTGGATCTTCCACTTCAGGGACATCTGGGTGTTCTATTAGTTGGCCCTCATCAATGACGGGATCCACTGTCATGTTTTCTGCTGGCAGCTCTGGTCCTTCCCCTTCAAGTCTAAACTCTCTGGCAGCAGCACTCAAGTTAGATGGAGGTCTTTGTTGGATCGTCAGGGGTAAGTCTAGAGGTAGATCCCCGTGCCTGGCCGGTCGGGACCGCAAATTATATGTAATCCCCTCATCAAAATCTTCGGAATCTGCCTCGTCCACCTCATCATCCATCAGGTCACCTTTTGATTTTCCCCTTTCAGATTTTTTTCTCCCCCCGGATTGATCACGCAGTTCTTCCTCCAGAGGCAAGCTGTTCACCGGCAAGAGTAAGTTCCTATGCAATGTACGTATAGTTTTCTCCCCGTTCTCTGCTTGGACCTTGTACACTGGACTGGCTAAATCTCCCACCCTACTCAAAACTTGATGCACACTCTTTTCCCAATAGCTACGGAGCTTACCAGGGCCATTCCTCTCTGACAGGTTCCTTACAAGGACCCTATCACCAGGTTGAAGTGGAGGCCCTTTCACCCCTCGGTCATAGTATCGTTTCCCTTTAGCAGAAGACTTCTGACTATTTTCTGCCGCAATCTTGTATGCCTCTTGCATCCTTGTGGCCCATTTCTGCACAAACTGATCTCTAGATTCCCCATCATTTGCGATGTTGAGGTTGAAAAGTAAATCAACTGGCAACCGTGGTGGCCTGCCAAAGACAAGGAAATAAGGAGAGTATCCAGTTCCCTCATGCTTAGTGCAATTGTACGCATGTATCATGTGCGGGAGGTGGTCTTTCCATTGTGCCTTTTTCTCTTCTGCCAAAGAACGAAGCATCTGAAGTAGTGTGCGATTTAGTCTCTCTACAGGGTTCCCCTGAGGGTGGTAAGGGGTGGTTCGGGAGTGTGAGATACCAGAAAGTTGTTGTAATCTGTGAAATAGTTTATTCTCAAACTCTCGGCCTTGATCATGATGCAATCTCTGTGGGAATCCAAACCGAGGAATGAAATCATTAAATATTTTCTCTGCAGCAGTTTTTCCAGACTTATCTTTGGTGGGGTATGCCTGAGCAAATCGAGTGAAATGGTCCATCAGGACAAGGATATATTCATATCCCCCACGACTTGGTTCTAAATGAAGATAATCTACTGCCACAAGTTCAAAAGGTGCTGCGGATGAAATGGAACCCATGGGTGCCTTATCTGGGACAGCGGGCCGTTTCTGAATAATACATGCACATTTTCGAATGACATAGTCCTCTACTTCCTGTTGCATGTATGGCCAGTAAAACCTTTCCCTGACTAACTGGATCACTTTATCGGCCCCCACGTGGCCCAGATCATCATGTAGAAATTTCAGGACAACTGGTTTAAACTGACTGGGTAAAACAAGCTGACGACGGGACCCTGCTTGTCGATACAACACTCCACCATCAAGACACAAGCGATTCCATTCATGCATCAGTTTTCTGGCATCTCGCGACAGGGTCTTCCTGTCTATCGCACTTGGACTCTCTACTCTGTTTTTCAACCTCAATATCTCTTTGATTGCGGGGTCCTCTTGCTGTGCCCTTTTTATGTCTTGAGTTGGAATTACTGGAACATCTAGAGTCGGACTGTCAGTAGCACTGGAGAGTTGCAAAACTGCTACCCATGGCACCTCTTCTTCCTCAGCAGCCTTGTTCCCTTGCCATACAGCTGAGATGATGTCATGTGGCAGGGTTTCTGTGTATTCTGTGATATCACTAAAGGGGATAGGGAATCGAGATAAAGTGTCCGCGTCTATATTTATCTTTCCTGGGCGATATTTAATGTCAAAATTGAAATCTGCCAGTTCCCCTACCCAACGATGCCCAGCTGCATTCAGCCTAGCTGTACTGAGAACATAAGTTAGAAGATTATTATCTGTAAAGATGGTAAATGAAGGTGCATAATATAGGTAATCCCTAAACTTATCACAAACAGCCCATTTTAAAGCTAAAAATTCCAGCTTCCCCGAGTGAAGATGATAGTTTTTCTCTGCTGGTGTAAGTGTTCTCGAGCCATAGCCAATCACACGGAGTTTATCCTGTTGGTGCTGATACAAAACTGCTCCCAACCCAGAATTAGAAGCATCAACATGCAAGACAAAGGGCAGGGTAAAGTCAGGGAAAGCCAAGATAGGAGGATTAGTTAACATATCTACCAATTTTGCAACAGTATCACTATGCTTTTTTGTCCAATCAATTGGTGCTTTGGAGGACATCTGTCGACTAGGCTTCCCCTTAACTCTCTTAGATGCAGATGTTTTCGCAACCCCTTCGCCGTGACTTTGCAGGAGTTCAAATAAGGGTTTCGCTAATCTGGCAAAATCTTGAATAAAGGAGCGGTAATAGCCAAGGAAACCCAGCAGGGCCCGCACTTCACCAACGTTCGCTGGCCGTCTCTCTTTGAGCAATAGAACGGCCTCCACATCCTTGGGGTCCATCTTCACTCCTTCACTAGAGACAAGGCGCCCTACGTACCGTACTTGTTGCTTAAACAGTTCACACTTGTTTGGTCTCAATTTTATACCGCTCTCTCTCATCTTAGCCAGCACTCGCCTCAAGTCTGAAATGTGGTCTGTAAATGTCTTTGAATAGCAAAGAACATCGTCAAGGTAGGGGGCGCAACATTCATCACGCAACCCTTCCAGTACACCTTCCATACACCTCTGAAAACAGCCGGGGGCGTTAGATAACCCGAAAGGAAGACGGATCCACTCATATAGTCCCCAGGGGGTGCTGAAAGCTGTAGCATGGCGAGATTCTTTATCAATAAAGCCTTGATGATATGCGCTGCCTTGGTCCAAGATTGAAAACCACGAGTGCCCCCCGAGGCTGTCAAGAAGATCCTGAATACGAGGCAATGGATGCCTATCAGGGATGGTCTTACGATTGAGCTCCCTGTAATCTACACAGAGGCGCAAGGTGGAATCTTTTTTTCTTACACAGACCACAGGGGATGAATATGGGGATGTTGATTTCCTAACCCAACCACGTTCCAGAAGACCCTGTACATATTCTTTGACTTCCTTATATAGGGGTTTTGGAATTGAGTTATAGCATTTCTGAACAGGGATATCATCTTTAAGGTGGATTTTAAGATTCAAAGATGGTATGCAACCTATATCGCCTTCACCTCTAGAGAACACATCAGACTCTTCATACAGGACCTCCTTGACTAGTATTTGTGTCTCCTCTGGAAGATGGGATAGGTCAACAGGGGGATGCCACTTATCTCTGGCTGGTGCATTGCTATAGGTTGAAGCTGACTGGGCCTCAACTGTGACAGGGGGATTCTGCTGTAAGCAGGACACTGGCAAGATGGAAACGGTCACCTCGATTTGACCAAGAATAGTCTTTGGTGGTAAGAAAACATCATGCTGGGAATAATTCTGAATTGGAATTCTCACTAGTTTCGAAAGCCCGACAGGAACATCAATGATAGCTGGAAAAAGCTCCAACTCGTCAGGCCAATGGCTTTCTATGGCAGGTTCAAACGACATAGCTCCCCCCTCTGGCCACCCCCTAATCCTACACTTAACCTCAACCATTTTCCTAGCAGGGATCACAAGGCCTTTCTTACCCACTTTCACAACACAATTGGGGAATACTTCTTCTCCAATCTGGCATTGGGCTGCTGAGACGATGGTTTGAGCAGTATGTGGGTTGATGTTCAAGGCCTCACTGAGAAGAACACTAAGGTTAACGCTGCCAGTTGTTTCACAATTTTCCCGAATCAACTCCGTGATGACATTCACGCCCAGCAGGGGATTGTCCAAGCAACTTTGGGAGACTAAAAATGGAACTTGAATGGACATCAGTCCTTGCCTCGCGCTTAAAATGTCCAGATGCACGTCAATCCATCCCTCAAATGGGACAGTCGAGCCATTAGCTGCAATCACATACAAAGGTTCAGTAACTAGACGGTGGAGCGGCTGAATATCTACTCCAGGTAGATTCCTTTTGACCCAATCTTTCCCCATCACACTGACTTGTGCCCCTGTGTCTAATAGCATCTGGGCCTCGACCCCATTAACTACACATGAAACAAGGCATTTGCCCCCAATCAATTGAGCTGTTTTCACATTGGGTGGATTCATTTTGGCATCAGTGAGACTTGGAGTTACAGTATTAGCTGATTGGATGTACAAGGGGGACTGCAGGCTGTTGGTCACTGGTTGTCCCGCTCCTGTGACCTCCCCCCGTTTCCCGACTTTGGTCTGTTTAGGCAGCCTACTGCTCGATGTCCACCTTCACCACAGCGAAAACAGTGGAAGCACTTGTCCAGTTTTTGTCGAGTACACTCCCTGCATTTCCCTTTTGTGAACTTCCACTGAGATTGGGTGCCTGTTGATAGGGGTTCTGATGTTCCTGGATTAGACACCATCTCCATGTTTTTAGTTAGAGCTGATACTTGAGCTGTCAACTGCATAATAGCTGTGCGATTAGCTTGTATTTCACTGTCCATTAATGCTTGTGAGTTTGGCAGCTTACTCTGTTCACCTTCTGGCTGTTGAGTAGAATTTACTGTGACTGGCCTGGATTTTGTAACAGCAGAGAATCGTTTTGCCCTTTCTGCTTCAATACAGGCTGACTTGGTTAACTGTTCTAAAATAACATAATCAGTTACTTGGGGGTCAGATACAAAGAGTTTTAAATCTTGCCGGATGTTACTACATCTGTCAGCTAATCCCTGGTAGAGTGTATGAAGAAAAATCCCTTGCACTAACCTCCTGTCGTAATGAAATTCAGCATCATGTTGTTGTGACGCCAATAACACTCGTTGTCTTAAAGCCATTATTCGATAAAGGAACTGTTGTGGTGTTTCTTTGTCCTGTTGCTTTGCATTACTCAATTCTTGAAACAACTCAGAACAACTCTTATCCCTAATATGAGACCTCAGGAACCTTTTTAACTCAGTTATTGTCATATCATCCTTATTGGTGAGTAAATCTTTAAATGTCCCCCCCTTTGTCACTTTCATCACAGCCCTCATGATCTCAGACTCAGTAAAACCATCACAAATACCTTCATCAATCTGCTTACAAATGTGAACATATGAAATTTCAGAGCCTGTGTCAGATATTTGCCCCCCCTGAATTTTAAATTCCCTGCGAGGTAAAAAAGCTGCAACATCAGTAACTTTCAACCATTGATCTGGCACATTGGACTGGGTATTTAATCTGTTAAACTCCCCACCAACCCCAAAGTCTGTACGTGGTGCAGTTAGAGTGGCATGTACCGCATTGTCCACCTGGGCTGATGTAATGTTTCCTGAAATCTCTGGTGTTGGTGAAGTCTTTCCAGAAGCTCTACCTAAGAGTTCATGTAGCACAGGTGGCTCTGTGCTGGCAATCAGTTCATTGACTTTATCCTGGAACGAAAGCAGGTGGGACATACCTGCATCTTCCAGACTCGACAGCTTCTCACTTTTCAGGTAATCAGAGATAAAATAGTAGAGCTGAGGTTCAGACATTTCAGACAGTTGTGATGGATCACCCTCTTCCTCCAAGATTTCTGCTAAGTGATACAACTGAGAAGCACTTAACAGAGGGAGCTTTCTGTGGATGTCCCACTGAAGCACTTGACGTGGTTCTGATGATGCCATTTTCTGTAGATCACACCTTCCTGTTGAATTGGATGACCTTCTCAAGATGGTCGCCCTCTCAGGCAAGAGTGTTCCAGTCCACAGGCACTGTTCCGGATCGAGCCCCCAAATATTACCGGCCTCCAAGTCTAGGGGAGCTTGGGGCACGGCACAACCACGTTCCCTTAAAACACAAAGAGAACGGACAAGGCAAGGTTCAGGTGTTGCACACTGGCATTCCATTTATTAGTTTAAAAAACGCGTTCAGCATAAATACTTTTACTATTGCAGGATATCAACCACTGTTCAGACACACTAAACACTAACTAGCATCATACACATTAAATCATTAACATCTCTGGTAAGAATACATATATGCAATTGAGAATAAGCATCCAGCAACCAATTCATCCATTTGTCACTAAATATCATCACACACATTACATCATTAACATCCTTAATCAGAATATGTATTTAAGAATAAACATTCAACAACTAGTTCATCCCTTTGTACCCTCACTAAAAAGGCAATGGCCACATGGTTAATGGTGGCACCAAACATTTGCTTGCATTAACATTCATTTAATTGTAATAAGAATCACTCAACGCATTCAACATTCAACATTCAACACATTAACCAGTAATTTCTACCAAGCAATCTTAGATGGCAACAGTAAGATTAAAATGAAACATACCTTAAAACACAAAGAGAACGGACAAGGCAAGGTTCAGGTGTTGCACACTGGCATTCAACATTCCTTCTTCTCTGCCAGCTATATAGCACCTGTCCCCCCATTCCCATCCCTCCTCCCAGGGTGCCATCTACAGGCCTGGAGACCCCGTCCCACATATTTTACCCGACAGTAAACTGGATGTGTGCAATGTATACCATGTCAAACTAAAACATACAAGCATTTTAATTGAAAAATCATAACTGCAGAAAGACACACAATGTTTCCTTTCTGGAGCCCCAACATTAGCATAGTTAGCATTTTTAGCATAACTGCAAAAAATCATCAACTAAGTCAGCTAATCAACCTGGTTAGCATTGTTAGCAAATTTAGCATTGTTAGCATAGTTAGCATTTTTAGCATTACTGCTAGAAATCATCGGTTAAGTTAGCTAATCAACCTGGTTAGCATTGTTAGTAAAGTTAGCATTGCTAACATAATTAGCATTTTTAACGTAACTGCTAGAAATCATTAGCTAAGTTAGCTAATCAACATTTTAACATGAATAGAAATCATTAGTTAAGTTAGAACTGGAATGTTTCATCTTTAAACTGTCTACCTTCACACTATCAACTCTCTGTAAACTATGCAACCACCATGTTTACCCTAGCTACACCTTAGTAACCATATCTACATTATCTATCTATTTTTGCATTTTCATGCACTGGTAATTCCTTGGAATTGCATTTCTAGTTATTCTTCTAACGCACGCAAATCAGCTAGAACCGTTTAACGTAGAAACTTCATTCAAACTGCGTTACGTAGGTCTTACTTAGGACATGTGTGCTATGACTTTTCAACTTTGTAACTTTTGTACTTTTTAAACTATTAGTTAAAAACTATTACAATTTCCCCCATAGACTTAACATTGCTCATTATGACATCACGGCAGCAATTAGAATCTTACGCCAGGTGGCCGGCCACCTGGGCACCAACTGTCAGTTTCTCTGGCTTTAAGCATACAGTCTCTCAGAAGACTACATATCCTGTTCACTGTTTCCTCTGTCCACAACTGTTTCAAAATAAAAGTCCTCAGTGCAATAATACACCATTAAATCATTTAACCATTGAAACTACTCAACTATTGAGCTGTTCAACCATTCAAACTGTCAGTTATCATCCACTATGCCTCCAGTCAACTACATGAAACCTCCATGTACCTAGCAACCAACATAGCAACCATTAAAATTAAGTGTTTATGACCGTTTCCATAGCAACCAACATGATTATACTGCAGTAACTTCTTGTTTCCTGATAGTGGCCACCATGGATACCCTAGCAACAAATGTTTCAAAATAAAAGTCCTCACTAGCAAGTTAGCTAGTTAGCATGGTTAGCATAGTTAGCATTTTTAGCATAACTGCAAAAAATCATCAACTAAGTTAGCTAATCAACCTGGTTAGCGTTGTTAGCAAATTTAGCAATATTAGCATAGTTAGCATTTCTAGCATTACTGCTGGAAATCATCAGTTAAGTTAGCTAATCAACCTGGTTAGCATTGTTCTTAAAGTAGCATTGCTAGCATAATTAGCATTTTAGCGTAACTGCTAGAAATCATTAGCTAAGTTAGCTAATCAACATTTTAACATGAATAGAAATCATTAGTTAAGTTACAACTGGAATGTTTAAACTGTCTACCTTCACACTATCAACTCTCTGTAAACTATGCAACCACCATGTTTACGCTAGCTACACCTTAGTAACCATATCTACATTATCTATCTATTTTTGCATTTTCATGCACTGGTAATTCCTTGGAATTGCATTTCTAGTTACAGTGCATGAAAATGCACTGTACTGTTATTCCAAGTCTTCTTATTCTTCTTCTTCTTCTAACGCAGTTAATGCAGCTTCAACCGTTTAACGTAGAAACTTCATTCAAACTTTGCTGCGTAGGTCTAACTTAGGCCATCCGGGCTTTGTATTTTTCAACTTTGTAACTTTTATACTTTTCAAACTATAAATTAAAAACTATTATAAATTTCCCCATAGACTTAACATTGGCCTCTATGACATCACAATCGGGTCGTTAAGCAATTAGAATCTTATGCCAGGTGGCCAGCCCCACCTGCAGCAGCCCTCTCTCTCTCAGGCTTTAAGCATACAATCTCTCTGTGAAGACTGCATATCCTGTTAAACTGTTTCCTCTTTCCACAACTGTTTCAAAATAAAAGTCCTCACTGCAATAATACACTATTAAATCATTTAACCATTGAAACTACTCAACTATTTAACTGTTCAACCATTCCAACTGTCAGTTATCTTCAACTATGCCTCCAGTCAACTACATGAGACCTCCATGTACCTAGCAACCAACATAGCAACCATTAAAATGAAGCGTTTATGACCGTTTCCATAGCAACCAACATGATTGTACTGCAGTAACTTCTTGTTTCCTGATAGTGGCCACCATGGATACCCTAGCAACAAATGTTTCAAAATAAAAGTCCTCAATTGCAAGTTAGCTAGTTAGCATGTTTAGCATTGTTAGTATTTTTAGCAGAACTGCTAGAAATGATTAGCTAAGTTTGCTAATCAACCTGGTTAGCATTCTTAGCATAGTAAGCATTTTAACATAACTGCAAAAAATCATCAACTAAGTTAGCTAACCAACCTGGTTAGCATTGTTAGCAAATTTAGCATAGTTTGCATTTTTAGCAGTATTGCTAGAAATCATCGGTTAAGTTAGCTAATCAACCTGGTTAGCATTGTTAGTAAAGTTAGCATTGTATCCATAGTTAGCATTGCTAGCATAGTTAGCATTTTTAGCATAACTGCTAGAAATCATTAGCCAAGTTAGCTAATCAACCTGGTTAGCACAGTGAGCATAGTTAGTATAGTTAACATTTTTACCATAACTGCAAGAAATCAGTAGCTAAGTTAACCAATCAACCTGGTTATCATTGTTACCTTAGTTAACATTTTAACATGAATAGAAATCATTAGTTAAGTTAGAACTGGAATGTTTCAACAAACTGTCTACCTTCACACTATCAACTCTCTGTAAACTATGCAACCACCATGTTTACCCTAACTACACCTTAGTAACCATATCTACATTATCTATCTATTTTTGCATTTTCATGCACTGGTAATTCCTTGGAATTGCATCTAGTTATTATTATTCTTCTTCTAACGCACTTAATGGAGCTTCAACCGTTTAACGTAGAAACTTCATTCAAACTGCGCTGCGTAGGTCTTACTTAGGCCATCCGGGCTTTGTATTTTTCAACTTTGTAACTTTTATACTTTTTAAACTATTAATTAATTAAAATGACAATTTCCCCATAGACTTAACATTGTGATTATGACATCATAATAGGGCAATTAGAATCTTCTGCCAGGTGGCCAGGCCAGCTGCAGCAGCTCTCTCTCTCAGGCTTTAAGCATACATTCTCTATGAAGACTACATATACCTGTTAAACTGTTTCCTCTGTCCACAACTGTTTCAAAATAAAAGTCCTCACTGCAATAATACACTATTAAATCATTTAACCATTGAAACTACTAATCTATTTAACTGTTCAACCATTCCCACTGTCAGTTATCATCAGCCATGCCTCCGGTCAACTACATGAAACCTCCATGTACCTAGCAACCAACATAGCAACCATTAAAATTAAGCGTTTATGACCGTTTCCATAGCAACCAACATCATTATACTGCAGTAACTTCTTGTTTCCTGATAGTGGCCACCATGGATACCCTAGCAACAAATGTTTCAAAATAAAAGTCCTCACTAGCAAGTTAGCTAGTTAGCATTGTTAGCATAGTTAGCATTTTTAGCATAACTGCTAGAAATGATTAGCTAAGTTAGCTAATCAACCTGGTTAGCATTTTTAGCATAGTTAGCATAGTTAGCATTTTTTAGCATAACTGCAAAAAATCATCACCTAAGTTAGCTAATCAACCTGGTTAGCATTGTTAGCAAATGTAACATTGTTAGCATAATTAGCATTTTTAACGTAACTGCTAGAAATCAGTAGCTAAGTTAGCTAATCAACATTTTAACATGAATATAAATCGTAAGTTAAGTTAGAACTGGAATGTTTCATCTTTAAACTGTCTACCTTCACACTATCAACACTCTGTAAACTATGCAACCACCATGTTTACCCTAGCTACACCTTAGTAACCATATCTACATAATCTATCTATTTTTGCATTTTCATGCACTGGTAATTCCTTGGAATTGCATTTCTAGTTACAGTGCATGAAAATGCACTGTACTGTTATTCCAAAACTTCTTATTACAGTGCATGAAAATGCACTGTACTGTTCTTCCTAGGCTTTTTCTTATTATTATTATTATTATTATTATTATTCTAACGCTCTTAATGGAGCTTCAACCGTTTAACGTAGAAACTTCATTCAAACTGCGCTGCGTAGGTCTTACTTAGGCCATGGGAGCTTTGTATTTTTCAACTTTGTAACTTTTATACTTTTTGAACTATTAATTAAAAACTATTAAAAATTCCCCATAGACTTAACATTGCGATTATGACATCATAATAGGGCAATTAGAATCTTATGCCAGGTGGCCAGGCCAGCTGCAGCAGCTCTCTCTCTCTCAGGCTTTAAGCATACAATCTCTCTGAAGACTACATATCCTGTTTCCTCTGTCCACAACTGTTTCAAAATAAAAGTCCTCACTGCAATAATACACTATTAAATCATTTAACCATTGAAACTACTCAACTATTTAACTGTTCAACCATTCCAACTGTCAGTTATCATCAACTATGCCTCCAGTCAACTACATGAAACCTCCATGTACCTAGCAACCAACATAGCAACCATTGAAATTAAGCGTTTATGACCGTTTCCATAGCAACCTACATGATTATACTGCAGTAACTTTTTGTTTCCTGGTAGTGGCCACCATGGATACCCTAGCAACAAATGTTTCAAAATAAAAGTCCTCACTAGCAAGTTAGCTAGTTACCATGGTTAGCATAGTTAACATTGTTAGCATAGTTAGCATTTTTAGCATAACTGCTAGAAATGATTAGCTAAGTTAGCTAATCAACCTGGTTAGCATTTTTAGCATAGTTAGCATTGTTAGCATAGTTAGCATTTTTAGCATAACTGCAAAAAATCATCACCTAAGTTAGCTAATCAACCTGGTTAGCATGGTTAGCAATTTTAGCATTGTTAGCATAGTTAGCATTTTTAGCATTATTGCTAGAAATCATCAGTTAAGTTAGCTAAACAACCTGGTTAGCACTGTGAGCATAGTTAGCATAGTTAACGTTTTTACCATAACTGCATGAAATCAGTAGTTAACAATCAACCTGGTTATCATTGTGACCATAGTTATCATTTTAACAGGAATAGAAATCATTAGTCAAGTTAGAACTGGAATGTTTCAGCTTTAAACTGTCTACCTTCACACTATCAACTCTCTGTAAACTATGCAACCACCATGTTTACCCTAGCTACACCTTAGTAACCATATCCACATTATCTATCTATTTTTGCATTTTCATGCACTGGTAATTCCTTGGAATTGCATTTCTAGTTATTATTATTCTTCTTCTAACGCACTTAATGGAGCTTCAACCGTTTAACGTAGAAACTTCATTCAAACTGCGCTGCGTAGGTCTTACTTAGGCCATCCGGGCTTTGTATTTTTCAACTTTGTAACTTTTATACTTTTTGAACTATTAATTAATTAAAATGACAATTTCCCCATAGACTTAACATTGCGATTATGACATCATAATAGGGCAATTAGAATCTTATGCCAGGTGGCCAGGCCAGCTGCAGCAGCTCTCTCTCTCTCAGGCTTTAAGCATACAATCTCTCTGTGAAGACTACATATCCTGTTAACTGTTTCCTCTTTCCACAACTGTTTCAAAATAAAAGTCCTCACTGCAATAATACACTATTAAATCATTTAACCATTGAAACTACTCAACTATTTAACTGTTCAACCATTCCAACTGTCAGTTATCATCAACTATGCCTCCAGTCAACTACATGAGACCTCCATGTACCTAGCAACCAACATAGCAACCATTAAAATTAAGCGTTTATGACCGTTTCCATAGCAACCAACATGATTTTACTACAGTAACTTCTTTACTCCTGATAGCGGCAGCCTTGGATACCCTATCGACAAATGTTTCAAAATAGAAGTCCTCAGTAGCAAGTTAGCTAGTTAGCATGGTTAGCATAGTTAGCATTGTTAGCATAACTGATAGAAATCATCAACTAAGTTAGCTAATCAACCTGGTTGGCATAGTTAGCATTGTTAACATAGTTAGCATTTTTAACATTACTGTTCGAAATCATAGCTAAGTTAGCTAGTCAACCTGGTTAGCATTGTTAGCATTGTTATTATTTTTAGCATTACTGTTAGAAATCATTAGCTAAGTAAACCAATCAACCTGGTTATCATTGTTAACATAGTTGACATTTTAACATACTTGTTAGAAATCATTAGTTAAGTTAGAACTGGAATGTTTAAGCTTTAAAGCATCTACCTTCACACTATGAACTTTCATTAAACTATGCAACCACCATGTTTACCCTAGCTACACCTTAGTAACCATTATCTATCAGTATTTTTTTGCATTTTCATGCACTGGTAATTCCTTGGAATTGCATTTCTAGTTACAGTGCATGAAAATGCACTGTACTGTTCTTCCTAGGCTTCTTCTTCTTCTTATTCTTCTTCTTCTAACGCTTTTAATGCAGCTCCAACCGTTTGACGTAGAAACTTCATTCAAACTTTGACGCGTAGGTCTTGCTTAGGACACCCGTGCTATGTATTTTTCAACTTTGTAACTTTTATACTTTTTAAACTAGAAATTAAAAACTATTAAAAATGTCCCCATAGACTTAACATTGTGATTATGACATCATAATAGGGCAATTAGAATCTTCTGCCAGGTGGCCAGGCCTGCTGCAGCAGCTCTCTCTCTCTCTCAGGCTTTAAGCATACATTCCCTGTGAAGACTACATATACCTGTTAAACTGTTTCCTCTGTCCACAACTGTTTCAAAATAAAAGTCCTCACTGCAATAATACACTATTAAATCATTTAACCATTGAAACTACTCATCTATTTAACTGTTCAACCATTCCCACTGGCAGTTATCATCAACTATGCCTCCAGTCAACTACACGAGACCTCCATGTACCTAGCAACCAACATAGCAACCATTAAAATTAGGCGTTTATGACCGTTTCCATAGCAACCAACATGATTTTACTACAGTAACTTCTTTCTTCCTGATAGTGGCAGCCATGGATACCCTATTAACAAATGTTTCAAAATAAAAGTCCTCAGTAGCAAGTTAGCTAGTTAGCATAGTTAGCATTGTTAGCATTTTTAACATAACTGCTAAAAAGGATTAGCTAAGTTAGCTAATCAACCTGGTTAGCATTGTTAGCATAGTTAGCATTGCTAACGTTGTTAGCATTTTAAACATTTCTGTTAGAAATCATTAGTTAAGTTAGCTGATCAACCTGGTTAGCATTGTTAACATAGTTAGCATTGTTAACATTTTTACCATAACTGTTAGAAATCATTAGCTAAGTAAACCAATCAACCTGGTTATCATTGTTAACATAGTTAACATTTTAACATACCTTTTAGAAATCATTAGTTAAGTTACATCTGGAATGTTTAAGCTTTAAACTGTCTACCTTCACACATCAACTCTCTTTAAACTATGCAATCACCATTTTTACCCTAGCTACACCTTAGTAGCCATATCTACATCATCTATCTATATTTTTTTTCATTTTCATGCACTGGTAATTCCTTGGAATTGCATTTCTAGTTACAGTGCATGAAAATGCACTGTACTGTTCTTCCTATTCTTCTTATTATTACAGTGCATGAAAATGCACTGTACTGTTCTTCCTCGGTCTTCTTCTTCTTCTTCTTATTCTTCTTCTAACGCACGCAATTCAGCTTCAACCGCTTAACGTAGAAACTCCATTCAAATTTTGACGCGTAGGTCTTACTTACGCGATGTGGGCTTTGTATTTTTCAACTTTGTAACTTTTATACTTTTTAAACTATTAGTTAAAAACTATTACAATTTCCCCCATAGACTTAACATGGCTCATTATGACATCACGGCAGCAATTAGAATGTTACCCCAGCTGGTCAGCCACCTGGGCACCAACTGTCAGTTTCTCTCAGGCTTTACAATCTCTCTGAAGACTTCTGTTCTGTTCCCCTGTATCCTCTGCGCACAACAGTATCAAAATAAGTCCTCCTAATTCCATTCAACTTTATATCCATTCATCTTCTTCAAACCATTCACTCATCCACCCATTCTAAACAGTCTGCCTATCAACATCAATTAGACGCTCTACATTCAACTTTTAAACAATCTACTCTGTCTCAGGCTGACTAGCCAGTTAAATTGATTACACCTGTATCTGTATCCACTACTCTCAGTAGAGAGCTGTGTCTCTCCATTCTACAAGAATATAAGGCACATTCCATCCAACATTCTATCCATTCATCTTCTTCAGACCATTCACTCATCCACCCATTAAACTGTCTATCAACATCTATTAAACAATCTGTCTATCAACATCCATTAAACTCTCTGTCTATCAACATTAATTAGACTATCTACATTCAACTTTTAAATTATTTACTCTGTCTCAGGCTTTAAGAGTAGGCTACTCTGGCTCTCTTAAGACTAGCCAGTTAAATTGATTACACCTGTATCAACTACTCTCAGAGAGCTGTATCAGTGTCTCTCTTAACAAGAATATAAGGCACATTCCATCCAACCTTCTATCCATTCATCTTCTTCAGACCATTCACTCATCCACCCATTAAACTGTCAATCAATATCTATTAAACAATCTGCCTATCAACATCCATTAAACATTCTGTCTATCAACATTAATTAGACTATCTACATACAACTTTTCAGAGGTGTGGACTCGAGTCATGTGACTTGGACTCGAGTCAGACTCGAGTCATGAATTTGATGACTTTAGACTCGACTTGACAAAATATAAAAAGACTTGCAACTCGACTTGGACTTGAACATCAATGACTCGGACTTTCACTTGGACTTGCGCCTATTGACTTGTAAAGACTTGCTACTTCCCATAAAAAAAAACAAAGATAAAAAGACAAAAGTATGTTAACACGGACTGATCTATCTCTGTGTGTGTGCGCCTGTGCGTGTGTGGCAGAGACCCGTATTCGGCACAAGATCCAATCAAATCACTTAGATTGTTTTGATTCGACAGCGGCCAACCACGCGGAACAAGCTATTAGTCCAGGGCCAGACAACGAACGTGAATGCGCTAGCAAAATGATACCGATTATTTCGTCTGCCTACAAAAATTACGTGGAGACCAACAAGAAACGAATCACGGTGTGTAGAACTTGTTAAATTCCTCCCAGCTTCATCCGAGCCTTCATCACATTAAATCCATTCCACTGGTTACCAGGAGGAGAATAGCCTAGCCTACCTTAACGTTTTGTTTTGAGCACTGGTTGTCACTCATTGGATACATATCAAACTCCATGTCATGTAATGGTAGAACGGGACAACACAATGCCATGCCACGGTAACCTACCTAAATCATAGAAGTTAACATTGCAAGATATTTTCTATGACACCAGAAATATTTCCTTTACCTTGTTAGTTTTTTTAACATTCATTTTATTCAATGAAAACTATATCCTTGAACTATGCGTGACTATTTTGCTAAAACCGAATGACAGGCACTCAATTAGACCTACACACCACCCCTGCAATATCATTAAAGACAAGTGTAATCAATATGAAGTATTCAAATTACTGAATATTTTTAGTTATAGGCTAAGTAATTATGCAGATCCTAAAATGCTATAAATTGTTAACAAAATATGTAACGGTTTTGCCTACATTTTTGTAATGTAATAAACGGTCACTACCTGTTTCACTCAATTTTTAAAAAGACTCGAAAGGCCTCGAAATTCAAAACGTAGGACTTGGGACTTGACTTGAGACTTGTTGGCCTTTGACTTGGACTTGACTCGGGACTTGCCTGTCTTGACTCGGGACTTGACTCGGGACTTGAGGGCAATGAATTGAGACTGACTTGTGACTTGCCAAACAATGACTTTGTCCCACCTCTGCAACTTTTAAAGTATTTACTGTGGGTCCCTCTCAAGCAGCGTTTATATGTCCTCCCTCGCTCCTCGGTCCTCAATGATCTACATAAAGAAAGATAGAAGAAGGGCTAGACTATCCCATTGTTGCCGCTCCATCATTCTTTATGTAGATCAGTGAGGAGCGAGAGAGGACGCGTAAACGCTATATGAGAGGCACCTTCTGTCTCAGGCTTTAAGCATACAATCTCATTAAGACTACAGATCCTGTTTCACTACTTCCTCTGTCCACAACTGTTTCAAAATAAAGGTCCTCACTGCAATAATACACTATTAAATCATTTAACCATTGAAACTACTCAACTATTGAACTATTCAACCATTCCAACTGTCAGTTATCATC
Organism: Sardina pilchardus; assembly: GCF_963854185.1. Taxonomy (NCBI): domain Eukaryota; kingdom Metazoa; phylum Chordata; class Actinopteri; order Clupeiformes; family Clupeidae; genus Sardina; species Sardina pilchardus. The sequence continues at coordinate 1,441,003 of NC_085013.1, forward strand.
CACTATGCCTCCAGTCAACTACATGAAACCTCCATGTACCCAGCAACCAACAGAGCAACCATTAAAATTAAGTGTTTATAACCGTTTCCATAGCAACCAACATGATTATACTGCAGTAACTTCTTGTTTCCTGATAGTGGCCACCATGAATACCCTAGCAACAAATGTTTCAAAATAAAAGTCCTCACTAGCAAGTTAGCATGGTTAGCATAGTTAGCATTTTTAGCATAACTGCAAAAAATCATCAACTAAGTTAGCTAATCAACCTGGTTAGCTTTGTTAGCAAATTTAACATTGTTAGCATTATTAGCATTTTAGCATTACTGTTAGAAATCATCGGTTAAGTTAGCTAATCAGCCTGGTTAGCATTGTTAGTAAAGTTAGCATTGCTAGCATAATAAGCATTTTTAGCGTAACTGCTAGAAATCATTAGCTAAGTTAGCTAATCAACATTTTAACATGAATAGAAATCATTAGTTAAGTTAGAACTGGAACGTTTCATCTTTAAAATGTCTACCTTCACACTATCAACTCTCTGTAAACTATGCAACCACCATGTTTACTCTAGCTACACCGTAGTAACCATATCTACATTATCTAGCTATTTTTGCATTTTCATGCACTGGTAATTCCTTGGAATTGCATTTCTAGTTATTATTAAACTTCTTCTTCTAACGCTCGCAATTCAGCTTCAACCGTTTAACGTAGAAACTTCATTCAAACTTTGTTGCGTAGGTCTTGCTTATGCCATATGTGCTTTGTATTTTTCAACTTTGTAACTTTTATACTTTTTAAACTATTAGTTAAAAACTATCACCATTTCCCCCATAGACTTAACATTGCTCATTATGACATCACGGCAGCAATTAGAATGTTACCCCAGCTGGTCAGCCACCTGGGCACCAACTGTCAGTTTCTCTCAGGCTCCTCTCTGAAGACTACATATTCTGTTCCCCTGTATCCTCTGCGCACAACAGTATCAAAATAAGTCCTCCTAATTCCATCCAACTTTATATCCATTCATCTTCTTCAAACCATTCACTCATCCACCCATTCTAAACAGTCTGCCTATCAACAACATCAATTAGACGCTCTACATTGAACTTTTAAACAATCTACTCTGTCTCAGGCTGGCTCTCTTAAGACTAGCCAGTTAAATTGATTACACCTGTATCTGTATCCACTACTCTCAGTAGAGAGCTGTGTCTCTCCATTCTACAAGAATATAAGGCACATTCCATCCAACATTCTATCCATTCATCTTCTTCAGACCATTCACTCATCCACCCATTAAACTGTCTATCAACATCTATTAAACAATCTGTCTATCAACATCCATTAAACTCTCTGTCTATCAACATTAATTAGACTATCTACATTCAACTTTTAAATTATTTACTCTGTCTCAGGCTTTAAGAGTATTCTGGCTCTCTTAAGACTAGCCAGTTAAATTGATTACACCTGTGTCAACTACTCTCAGAGAGCTGTATCAGTGTCTCTCTTAACAAGAATATAAGGCACATTCCATCCAACCTTCTATCCATTCATCTTCTTCAGACCATTCACTCATCCACCCATTAAACTGTCAATCAATATCTATTAAACAATCTGCCTATCAACATCCATTAAACATTCTATCTATCAACATTAATTAGACTATCTACATACAACTTTTAAAGTATTTACTGTGGGTCCCTCTCAAGCAGCGTTTATATGTCCTCCCTCGCTCCTTGATCCTCAATGATCTACATAAAGAAAGATAGAAGAAGGGCTAGACTATCCCATTGTTGCCGCTCCATCATTCTTTATGTAGATCAGTGAGGAGCGAGAGAGGACGCGTAAACGCTATGAGAGGCACCTTCTGTCTCAGGCTTTAAGCATACAATCTCATTAAGACTACACATCCTGTTTCACTACTTCCTCTGTCCACAACTGTTTCAAAATAAAGGTCCTCACTGCAATAATACACTATTAAATCATTTAACCATTGAAACTACTCAACTATTGAAATGTTCAACCATTCCAACTGTCAGTTATCATCCACTATGCCTCCAGTCAACTACATGAAACCTCCATGTACCTAGCAACCAACATAGCAACCATTAAAATTAAGTGTTTATGACCGTTTCCATAGCAACCAACATGATTATACTGCAGTAACTTCTTGTTTCCTGATAGTGGCCACCATGGATACCCAAGCAACAAATGTTTCAAAATAAAAGTCCTCACTAGCAAGTTAGCTAGTTAGCATGGTTAGCATAGTTAGCATAGTTAGCATTTTTAGCATAACTGCAAAAAAATCATCAACTAAGTTAGCTAATCAACCTGGTTAGCATTGTTAGCAAATTTAGCATTGTTAGCATAGTTAGCATTTTTAGCATTACTGCCAGAAATCATCGGTTAAGTTAGCTAATCAACATTTTAACATGAATAGAAATCATTAGTTAAGTTAGAACTGGAACGTTTCATCTTTAAACTGTCTACCTTCACACTATCAACTCTCTGTAAACTATGCAACCACTATATTTACCCTAGCTACATCTTAGTAACCATATCTACATTATCTATCTATTTTTGCATTTTCATGCACTGGTAATTCCTTGGAATTGCATTTCTAGTTCTTCTTCTAACGCACGCAATTCAGCTTGAACCGTTTAACGTAGAAACTTCATTCAAACTGTGTTACGTAGATCTTACTTACGCGATGTGGGCTTTGTATATATCAACTTTGTAACTTTTATACTTTTTAAACTATTAGTTAAAAACTATTACAATTTCCCCCATAGACTTAACATTGCTCATTATGACATCACGGCAGCAATTAGAATCTTAGGCCAGGTGGCCGGCCACCTGGGCACCAACTGTCAGTTTCTCTGGCTTTAGCATACAGTCTCTCAGAAGACTACATATCCTGTTAACTGTTTCCTCTGTCCACAACTATTTCAAAATAAATGTCCTCACTGCAATAATACACTATTAAATCATTTAACCATTGAAACTACTCAACTATTGAACTGTTCAACCATTCCAACTGTCAGTTATCATCCACTATGCCTCCAGTCAACTACATGAAACCTCCATGTACCTAGCAACCAACATAGCAACCATTAAAATTAAGTGTTTATGACCGTTTCCATAGCAACCAACATGATTATACTGCAGTAACTTCTTGTTTCCTGATAGTGGGCACCATGGATACCCTAGCAACAAATGTTTCAAAATAAAAGTCCTCACTAGCAAGTTAGCTAGTTAGCATAGTTAGCATTTTTAGCATAACTGCAAAAAATCATCAACTAAGTTAGCTAATCAATCTGGTTAGCATTGTTAGCAAATTTAGCATTGTTAGCATAGTTAGCATTTTTAGCATTACTGCTAGAAATCATCAGTTAAGTTAGCTAATCAACATTTTAACATGAATAGAAATCATTAGTTAAGTTAGAACTGGAATGTTTCATCTTTAAACAGTCTACCTTCACACTATCAACTCTCTGTAAACTATGCAACCACCATGTTTACCCTAGCTACACCTTAGTAACCATATCTACATTATTTATCTATTTTTGCATTTTCATGCACTGGTAATTCCTTGGAATTGCATTTCTAGTTATTATTATTCTTCTTCTAACGCACTTAATGGAGCTTCAACCGTTTAACGTAGAAACTTCATTCAAACTGCGCTGCGTAGGTCTTACTTAGGCCATCCGGGCTTTGTATTTTTCAACTTTGTAACTTTTATAATTTTTTAACTATTAATTAATTAAAATGACAATTTCCCCATAGACATAACATTGTGATTATGACATCATAATAGGGCAATTAGAATCTTCTGCCAGGTGGCCAGGCCAGCTGCAGCAGCTCTCTCTCTCTCTCAGGCTTTAAGCATACATTCTCTGTGAAGACTACACATGCCTGTTAAACTGTTTCCTCTGTCCACAACTGTTTCAAAATAAAAGTCCTCACTGCAATAATACACTATTAAATCATTTAACCATTGAAACTACTAATCTATTTAACTGTTCAACCATTCCCACTGTCAGTTATCATCAGCCATGCCTCCGGTCAACTACATGAAACCTCCATGTACCTAGCAACCAACATAGCAACCATTAAAATTAAGCGTTTATGACCGTTTCCATAGCAACCAACATGATTATACTGCAGTAACTTCTTGTTTCCTGATAGTGGCCACCATGGATACCCTAGCAACAAATGTTTCAAAATAAAAGTCCTCACTAGCAAGTTAGCTAGTTAGCATAGTTAGCATTGTTAGCATAGTTAGCATTTTTAGCATAACTGCTAGAAATGATTAGCTAAGTTAGCTAATCAACCTGGTTAGCATTTTTAGCATAGTTAGCATTGTTAGCATTTTTAGCATTACTGCTAGAAATCATCGGTTAAGTTAGCTAATCAACCTGGTTAGCATTGTTAGTAAAGTTAGCATTGTTAGCATAATTAGCATTTTAGCGTAACTGCTAGAAATCATTAGCTAAGTTAGCTAATCAACATTTTAACATGAATATAAATCATTAGTTAAGTTAGAACTGGAATGTTTCATCTTTAAACTGTCTACCTTCACACTATCAACACTCTGTAAACTATGCAACCACCATGTTTACCCTAGCTACACCTTAGTAACCATATCTACATTATCTATCTATTTTTGCATTTTCATGCACTGGTAATTCCTTGGAATTGCATTTCTAGTTATAATATATTAGTTTTTCTCAATTGTTTACACATGTTTTCTGAAAGCATGCCTCAGGGGGAGAGGGGTAAGATGAGCCGAGGGGTAAGGTGAGCCATACCCTTTTTCTAGGATATGGTAAACAAATGTAATTCTATGACAGCATTCTAAGGGGGAGGGGACCCTCTCCTAACATCTGTAGAGAAGGGAAGCACATGGAAAATTTGGTGAGAAAGATATTTGGAATAATGTTCTCTGAGTGAATCTCTGAGTGAATTCCATGTTTGTCCAGAAGTAAGATGATTTTGAGAAAACAAGAATGAAACAACATTTAGACACATTATATCTGAGATGGTGCCTTTATAAGCTATTAGGGCTAATCAAAATGACAAATCTTAGCCTTGCTTGTCATGAGAAGCATTTTTTCCCGAAATGGTGCTACAGTATGGGGCAAGTTGAGCCACAAAAAGCCTGACAATATCAGGCCTATATTTTAACATTAGGCTTTTAAATTGCAGTTGAGATATTTTAAGATATGAGAATAATGTACAATATTATATTTTAACATATGAGAAAAAGGTAATATGGTCCATGCATCCACTCTCCTTTTAAACTTTAAATGGATTTTAAGATAAGTTTAAAGGCTGAATTGGTTGACATAGCTTTTACAGGTCATATTTTGTGTTATGAACAATGAAAGACTTAATAAAAACCATCTTTTACCTGAGTTTTTGCTTTGGCTTATTTTACCCCACACATTGGCTCATCTTACCCCGTGCATGGGGTAAGTTGAGCCACTTGACCACTTTTTTTCAAAAGGGCATATCACTGGGGCTATAAAATGTTTTCAATGGTTTTTTTAGTCAAATAGTATCAGGACACTTTGAAGTTTGATATGGTATGAAGATTGCAAAAAAAGATGTCTTTGACATGACGCTGTGATGAGAAATGTAAAAAGTGGCTCGTCTTACCCCTCTCTCCCCCTCTCAGTACTCTACCCAAAAAAAACACACACACAAAATGGGCAAAACTCCCCCGAATCTAATGCAAAATGAAACTATATTAAAAACAATGTTATTGCTTCTCAAAATGGTACAAACCATCATATGAATAGACATGTATAACCAGTACACTACAGTACAAGGTCTTGTAAAATATGTAAGGGATAATCAACGACACGCCGTGCGTTTCTAGGAAAATAATGCACGTTCGAAGTGGTAATACTTCGATACACTTCGATAAGTGCATTATTATGACCGCCGCTAGCATTGCTAGCGAAGCGCTCTTATACAAGTAGTTGTTGTCAAAGTTTTTTTTTTTTTTTAATTATTATTCTTTTTTCCCGTCATCGATCCTGAATCTTCCGTCAATGATTCCCGGGACACCGTAACACCGGAGCACATGAAACTTGGTGGGTAGCCCCAGTAGGCTTCTGCCCGAAGCCCAAAAATGACAGTTTTTCCTACATAACTACCTGAACCGTGGTGCCGAGGATGACAAAATGTTTATGGTATGTTGGTCTCAAGAGCTTGCATCAACTTAGCTTATAACCAATCATTTGTGATTTGCACCCCCCTAAAAATTGAAAATGCAATGTAATATTGCTTTAATTGCCCCTATCTTCAGATGAGATGTTATGAACTGCACCAAATTTCATGTGTTTGATGAACCTGACACCCCCTGGGAATATGCCAAGTTTTGTGGAATTTCATCCATGGGGGGCTATAAAATAAATGGATTTATGTGTACATTCAGGACTGTATACCCATCGGCCTGTAGATGGTGGTCCCTCTGGAGTCTAAATCCCCCACTGGGGATTTGAAAAAATGTTCTAAACACACATCTCAATCTCTGCTAGTTTTTGTCCTAGAAACATATAAGTGACACCATTAGAAACCTTTAATGAACTAGTTTCCAAGTATATATGTTTTAAAAGAGAATGGTTGCTCTGGGTGCTGGATGCTACGGTCATACACACACACACACACACACACACACACACACACACAAACATTTCAATTTCAATTTAATTTCACTTATAGAGCGCCAAAACATTACACATGTCTCATGGCGCTTTACAGAGTGTTAAACATTCAAAGAGAGCCCATGAGTAACAGGGGCAAGGAAAAACTCCCTAGAATTGGAGATACATAATAGGAAGAAACCTCAGACAGATCCACGACTCAAGGGCCCAACCCATCTGCCTGGGGTCAGTTACAGTAAAGTCATTTGTAGTTTGAAAGTTACAATGACAATGAAAGTTCAAATAGTCCAGTGTAGGGAATAAATTGTCCATTAGTAATCCATTAGTTATTTCGGAAAGTGATGGGTCGCTAGGATGCGTGGGCCAAAGATTCGGGCAGGGAACCACAGCAGGCGATGGTAGGGCAGTCATAGGGATGGCGATGGCAATGGCGATGGTAGGGCAGTCAGAGGGATGTGACTTCAGGTGTGGTGAGGGACAGGCACAGAGATGGTTGATGGCTGGTAATGGTTTACCTCACAGGTGAGGTATAGGGGAAAGGGAAGAGAAATAAAGTGTGTTAGTATTACTGTAAGTCATGATGGTTGGTATTAATAAGTATATCAATGGTGATATAAATGATTATACTATAGAGGGTTTACAAAACGCTTGGTCACACACACACACACACACACACACACACACACACACACACACACACACACACACACACACACACATCAGACTGTAGTGGACATGGACACCTGCACTGGACCTCCTTTAGCAGATCAGGCCAGACACACACCACACCACATCACACCACACACACCACACCACACACGCACACACATAGGACTTTAGGTGTAGTGTTGCCATGGTGAACATCACCAAACACTAATGAGTCATGCAGGAACACACACACACACACACATGTACATAACAAATTACACAAACACATGCACAAACACGCCCACACGCATGCACACACACACCCTCTCTCTCACACACACACACACACACACACACACACACACACACACACACACACACACACACACACACACAGATGCACAGTACACACACACACACACACACATCTTTGAGTAAGTTTTGTGAGACCACCGGAGCTGAGAAGTGAGTGTGTGTGTGATGTACTATAGCCTGTGTGTGTGTGTGTATGGGTGCGTTTCTGTGTGCCCGTGTGTGTGTTTGCATGTGTGTATATGTGTGTATGTGCATGTTCATGTGTGTGTTCTCTTTCTTCCTCTCTCTCTCTCTGTGTCTGTGTGTGTTCTGTGTTATCTGTGTGCTCTCTCTTTCTCTCTGTGGGTGTATCTGTGTGTGTGCCTGTGTGTGTGTGTGTGTGTGTGTGTGTGTGTGTGTGTGTGTGTGTGTGTGTGTGTGTGTGTGTGTACAGTATGTGTCTGTGAGTGTGTGCCTGCGTATGTGTGTGTGTGTGTGTGTGTGCACTCGCGCGCATTTGTGTGTGTGTGTGTGTGTGTGATCTGATATTGGAGTGACAATGACGGCAGCGAACACAGTGAACATATACACATAGAGACACATAAAACACTCACACAAGCAGACACACACACACACACACACACACACTCATAGACAGAGAAGCACTCATACACAAAAGCAAGCGCACATGCACACACTCATTAACATACATAAATGGAGGATGGAGTAGGCGATGGAAACAAAAGCGTGATTGATATTTCCGGAGAGAATGTGCAGGACTGAGCGGCGGTCATATTGTGTTTCGCTTTGCGGTACATCTAGTTTTCCTAGAAACGCACAGGGCGCGGAGTTGATTATCCCGCTTATACCACTGCTACTATCATTTTCGTTTATATTGCCGCTGTCTTAGATACAACGTTGCTGTTTTTACCGTTAGATTCACATTGACGAATTAATATTCAAGTGTAATAAGCCCAAAAGAAGGGAACTACTTCATAGCCGTGCGGTATATCGAAAAATAATGCACGTTCCAAATAGCGCATCACAATAGGAAATTTGACCAAGCAGTGGTATAATTGATAATTTTGTTTTTATACTCATAACACTATTTCCCTTTTATGCTCTGAATGCTAATTCTAAAACTGTGTGACAGATGTTTTCCCATTTGATAAGTCAGTGTGCATGGTAATAGAATTTGAATGACAGTGTGTTCCTTGTGAAAACAAGAGATTTAAAGTGTAGTGTAGTGAAAAAAGTGTGTTTTAGAACTGCAATAAGAGCAGGAATTGCTTATAGTTTAGCAGCATTGGTTCAGGGGGTTGGTGCATGAGTTATATTACATGTTGTGGCCATTGTGTCTCTCAAGTATCAGTATTTGTGTGTAAACAATTGAGAAAAACTGTAACACACTGCATATCTATATCATACTCTTATAATAACAATAATGTTACTGCTACTACACTGCACCTATCTACATGTTGTTCATACATTGTTCATACTGCATATTCATATCTATTCTGCTCTTATAAGGCTGCTGCTAATACATTGCACATATTTATATTTAATTTATGTTACTAAACCATACCACTTTCTTAATACTACTATTTACATTGCACTATACAGTGGAAAGTTTGTGAACTCTCAGACATGGTCAGTTGTCTTTTACAAAAAAACGTATTTAATGCACATCCAAACCCATTTGCACAGCCCACCATCCAAATCATAGACAGAAAGTTATATAGTTCCATATTCAGCTAAAACGGTCAAGTTCACAAAAACTGAAAAATATGTGAACCCGGCCCCAGCCGTGGCGCAACTGGCCGGGGCACCTGCACCACACGCCGGCGACCCGGGTACGATTCCCGCCCCGTGGTCCTTTCCGGATCCTACCCCCGCTCCCTCTCCCATTAACTTCATGTTTTTCTCTATATGTCACTGTCAATAAAGGCATAAAATGACCAAAAATACAGTATATACTTTAAAAATATGTGAACCCATGTAGTTAATTTGCTGTTACAGTTTTTCTCAGTCACTTTGGTACATTTCTCAGATCAGACTTGAAATTCTCAAAACTACCTGTTCAATCTTCAGATCATTGAGTTACTTGTGCACATCAAAACAGCAGTTTCTCATTCCTTTGATCAAGTTGCAAATGTTAAATGGCTAAATAGTCTCACCCCCCACAACATTTAGGCATTAGTTCATAGTACAAGTCTTTACATGCAAAATGGTTGAACATGTTGTCATAATGAGAATTTGTGGCCCAAAAGATAGGAACATCAGGAGGTGTAGGAAGACTGCACTGTAATTCCTACAACACTGCATTTACAGTTTACCCTAAGGAGATTGTCCTATGGTCAAATTTCACTTTATTTCTTTTTACCCCTTTATACTATGCAGTGCTGTCTTTTCTTTTCTGTATCACAATGACAGGGTCTGTCAACAAATTACAGCAAAAAAACAGTAAAAGCGTAACTGTACGTACACACCACCAGCGACTTGAGATTCCAAAATCGCTCTGGACGCCCTGTCAAGATAGATAGATAGATAGATAGATAGATAGATTGATCCCCAAGGGGAAATTCAAGAAGTTGTCAAGGACGCTGTGGGAGCTTGGATGCTTTGGCCGCTCTGACGTAGTAGCATTCTATGTTCGTTGCTGGTCGTTTGGACGCTGAACCGCGTCATAGCTCATTACCATAAAGTTGAGCCACGTTCAACTTTCTCTAGTCGCTCAAGACGCCCAAAACGCGACGCCGACGGATTGGTCGCTGCTGGCAGCTGAGAGAAGCCGGCTTCCATTGAAAATGAATGACTTCCGGAATCTTTGGCAGCTCAAGTCGGCGGCAGTGTGAATGTACAGTAAATGTGAATATTGTCGATCAAACTCCCACACACACACTAAGGAATAACCTACAATTTACAAAAATTGTCATAAAAATTTTAGCCATACATCCCTCCAGGGTACTGTTATACTGGCAACATGACTAAGCCATTTGACTGTCTTATCCCTACACAATGACACAAGGACTTGTCATTTTGATGCACTGACATGTTCATTGACACAAATATTTAGTTTTGAGAGATGGACTAAGGATTTTGAGCCAGAAACTGGCTTTTGCAGGTAAATCCATGGTGCTTTGCAAACAGTTTTGAGAAATGCACTTACTGTTTAGCAAATCTCAAGGATGATTTGAGAAATGTACCAAAGCGACTGAGAAAAACTGTAATTTCTTTCTTCACCCCCGTTTGCAACCATTACTTCAACCAAACGTCTTCTGTACCCGTACCAGTGTCTCACATCTGACTCTGAGGAGTTTTGCCTATTCCTCCTTGCAGAACTCAGCCAGTTGAGAGGTTGGAGGGTCAACTGGCCAGTACTGCCCGCTTCCTGGATGATATGGAATCATCCAGGTCCATAGGCAGAAAAACAACCCCATACCTCCAAATTTCCACGACCCTGCTTCACTGTTGAGAAGTGTAGATCATTTGATAAATGATTATCTGTGTTGTTTGTTTGATACCAGCCACCATATGTAGATTACTCTGTCCAATCAGAATGCTCTGTTGTTCCTAACTTTATTCTGATATGTATCTGGCACCAGTTAAGTTCCGGTTGGATTAAACTACAGTCGAGATATCCTGTTGTGTGATCATTGACTCATACACTGAGAACCAAACTTTTACATGGTGTCAGAAGCTAGAACGGACTTCTCGCCTGCGAGCATTTCTATCTGCGGACAGCACCGAACCTGTTAGCAGAGCGAAGTTATAACAACGTAAAAGTCACGTTTTCCCCATAATGGCGGACGGATTTCGCAGACCGGAGCCTCTTGTTTTCAACGAGAACATAGCTGAAAATTGGCGTGTTTTTAAGCGCGAGTATGACATTTTTATAGCTGCTGCACACTCTGACAAGCCAGCTACTTACATTCTCCTCAACATCGCTGGGCCGGATGCTATTGAACGGGAGCATTCATTTGTCTATGCCCCTGAGGTGCGTGCTGCCGGTGAGGGTGGAGGGATAGTCACCCCCGCCGAGTCTAGAGAGGATCCCGAATGTTTGAAGAAGAAGTTTCATGAAATATGCAGTCCACAGAACAACAGGACGATGGAGAGACACAAGTTTCATACAAGAAATCAGAAGCAAGGTGAGACCATCGAATCATTTATTAGCGATCTAAGGATAAAAGCCAAATGTTGCCACTTTGGAGAAATAGCTGACGAGCTTACCTGTGACCGCATCGTCTGTGGCGTTACTAGTGACACTATGAGGAAAGCCTTGTTGAGAGACAGAGAGCTAACGCTAGCCAAAGCCATCTCAATCGCTCGCATTCACGAAATGACCGAGGAGAGTAATAAAACGCTAGCAACACAAGCTGCCAGTGTTGATGCCGTAAAGCCAGCTTTCGATAACCAACCGAGGCTAAAGCCTCAGTCTGCTCTACAGGCTATCACAAACTGCTCCAACTGTGGAGGTAAGCACGCGGCTAGGCGGGACAACTGTCCAGCATTTGGAAAGCAGTGTCACAGTTGTAATGAGCTGAACCACTACAAAAGTTGCTGCAAGTCTAACCACGCAGCCAGTTCAAGAACATAAGACGGTCAGTGAATGAGGTAGAAGTAGATGAATCGACATTAACGATGAAACATTTTATGTAGATGGCATTGAGGTCGACAGCCAGGTTGATTGTGTTCAGTTCGAAGCAACGGGAAAAGATGAGGGATTCGTCACCGTGGGCATAAATGGCAGGCTCACTGAAATGAAAGTCGACACAGGAGCAAAATGCAACGTGATGTCACTGAGGACTTTCAAAACAGTGACTAATGGAGAACAACTTTAACAGCAAAGGAAAGCTGCTAGTCTTGTTGCTTATGGAGGCACCAGAATTGAAACCAGTGGCATAGTCACACTGCCATGTCGTCTAAAGGAGCAGTGCCACCACTTGCCTTTCTTCGTTGTGGATAGAGAGGTACAACCACTGCTAGGATTTCGAGCATGCAGGAACATGGGCATCGTCAAAATGAGTCCTGACATCCACCAAATCAGAGTGGAGAGCAACACTGACTTCAGTTCACAGGTACTAGCCCAGTACAAAGACCTGTTCAGCGATGACCTGGACAACTTCCAGTCACATACTCCATGACACTGGATCCCAACGTACAGCCTGTAGTCCGCCCAGCCCACCGCATCCCTGTTGCGATGCAAGAGACAGTCAGAGCAGAGCTTCAACGCATGCAACGCATAGGCGTCATAACACCAGTCATAGAGCCTACTGACTGGGTATCTTCCATGGTAGCAGCGCACAAGAAGGACAAACGTGAGATCAGACTGTGCATCAACCCAAAAGACCTCAACACAGCATTGAAGAGGCCTCACCACCCAATGCGCAGCGTAGAAGAGGTGGCAGCCCAGATGTCTGGGGCTACAGTGTTCTCAGTTCTGGATGCCAAGAGTTCTTTCTGGCAGATACGTCTTGACAAGAAATCTTCAATGCTGACCACATTCAGCCCCCCGTTTTGGGCGCTTCAGATTCCTACCAATGCCTTTTGGCATTAACTCCGATAGTGAAGTGTTTCAGCGCTCGATGGAACAGCTGTTTGCGGGCTATCCATGCTCAGTTATCATTGATGACATCATCATTGGAGGCAGTAGTGTCACTGAACACGATGCCAACTTAAAGAAAGTGCTAGAACGTGCCAGAGAGGTCAACCTTAGGCTAAATCCGAACAAGTGCAAATTTCGTCTGGACCAAGTAGTCTATGTAGGGCACATATTCACAAGTGAAGGCCTGAGGGCAGACCCCACTAAAACGGCAGCGATCAATGCGATGCCAGTCCCCACAGATATCACGTCCTTACAGCGATTCCTTGGGATGGTCAATTACCTTGGCAAGTATATCCAGAACCTCAGCGACATTGCAGCGCCTTTGAGGCAGCTCACTCACAAGGAAACTGCATGGTGCTGGTTCCAACAGCATCAGGAAGCCTTCGACCGTCTTAAAGCATGTTTGTCCAGCCCACCAGTCTTGGCATACTACAATGTCAAGGAGCCAGTCACACTTACATGTGACGCATCATGCTATGGACTCGGAGCTGCATGTTTGCAAAATGGCAGACCAATAGCCTTCACGTCACGTGCGCTAACGGACACCGAGACACGATATGCTCAGATAGAAAAGGAGCTACTAGCCTTCGTATTTGCCTGCACTAAATTCTACTGCAAGCCCATCACAGTGGAAACCGACCACCAACCCTTGGTGACCATAATGTTGCCCCCGCCCGTCTCCAGAGAATGCTACTCCGGCTCCAGAGCTACGATATCAGCCTTGTCTACAAAAAGGGCAAATACATGTATCTTGCGGATACTCTTTCCAGAGCTCCATGCTCAAAGACTTCACAGAGTCCATCTGAAAACATTGACTTCGAAGTCATGACTGTGAGTTACATCTCCACAGCCCGCCTGGAAGAACTGAAAAGGCACACAGCACAGGATGAAGTGCTACAAGCCCTCAGCTCAGTCATTCAACAAGGATGGCCCTCCAGAGAAGGCCAGGTCCAGCCTGCTATCGCCCCCTTCTTTCCTTAGGGACGAGCTCAGCGTGGACGACGGCATCATCATGAAAGGACATAAAGCAGTCATTCCCCACTCCCTGCCAAGGGGGCAGGCATATTCCCGGAAGTAGAAACACGAAATGAGCTGGTGATCAACGCTCTGCTAACTCCCTTGGACGGCCATAGATTTCAGATTTTTTTGCGATCCCATAACTTCATGTAACATGTGCCCTTTGTCTCCCTTATAGCTTCTGTGTATTCTATATAAGGTATCGAAGGCAAAATTAATGCACTTCTTCCCCGTATATTACGTTGGTTTCCCGTAAAGAAGTATTTTAGCATGTCGCTTGTAGGGAAGCTAACGTTCGCCCGTAATGTTTGGATAAGAAGCTGAGTGAGCCTGCACGAAAACCATGACGGAGAGTCATTCGCAAGATCAGTGAAAATGCGTGTAGCCTACGGTAGCCTCCTGTTTGATATGGTAAAGCATTACCTAGAGGCAAGTACACATAATAATAATATTAAAAAACGAACGTTAACAATTTCAGAGGTTTTCGATCTATCAGACGAGTTACAGCAGGCTAACGTCACGAACTGAGTACGAGTCTGCGCAGTACGACGGAAAGTAAACGGAATTTTGTTTCAGCCCCCTTCCATCGTGAACAACGGAGTCTGTTTGTCCATTTCTTTTAGGTCTATGCTCCCTGCACAGAGAGTATATCAACATCGTGCACAAAGGCCATCCAGGTATTGAGGCAACTAAGCGTAGGGCTAGATGTGTTGGTTTTTTGGCCAGAAATGTCAAAGAACATAACGGAGGACTTGCTCTCTTGTGCAGTGTGTAATAGCACCAAGGCACATCAGCAAAAAGAACCACTCAAGCTCCACCCCATTCCAGACCTCCCTTGATCTGCAGTAGCCGCCGACATCCTCGATTGGCACGGAAAGCATTACCAAATCCTTGTTGATTCTTACTCTGGCTGGTTCGAGGTCGACCTCCTCCGTGATCTGACCTCAGCAGCCGTCATCTCAAAGCTAAAGAGACATTTTTCAGCGCATGGCACACCCCATACACTCTTCACTGACAATGGTAGACAACACAGAAGTCAGCAGTTTAAGGATTTTGCCAAACAGTGGGACTTCACCCACTCCACAAGTAGCCCAGAGTTCCCACAATCGAATGGACTTGCTGAAAGAGCTGTACGCAGTGCCAAACAGCTTATGGAGAAGTCACACAGGGATGGGACTGATGTTTTCTTTAACCTGCTGAACCTGAGAAATGTTCCCCGTGACCCAAAACTGGGCTCCCCGGCTGAACGTCTCATGTCCAGACAGACTCGTGCTGGCATTCCTGTGAGCAGCACGTTGTTGCAGCCCGCTGCAAAGAATGCTAGGCAAATCTGCGACCAGTTTCTCAACAAAAGGCTCATAGTGAAGCGTCATTATGACAAGTCAAGCCAGCCACTGCAGCCTTTGCAGGAGGGACAAGTCGTCCGCATGCAAATGGAAAAAGGGTACGACAAGCTTGGAACTGTGACAGAGGTGAGCAGGGAGCCACGGTCATACATCATCCAGACCAATGGGAAAACCTACAGGAGGAATCGGCGCCACATCCTCCCTGTGGCAGAGCCACCTCCACCACAGCTCCATCCTTACGACCCAGAATGCCAGGATGCCAGTTCTCCTCCAGCGGACGGTTCAACACACACGCTACACACACCTGAACCAGACACCACAAGTCCACAACACCCGTCCTCTCCCAGAGCTGAATCACGTGTGCAGGTCCCCATCCAGAACAGTGGATCGTACACAACACGTTCAGGTCGCACCTGCAAGCCGAACCCAAAATATTTGTGAAAAAAAAAGAAGAAAAAAAAAAAGAAATGTTCAAGGTCATGTTCAATGTGATTTCAGACAATAGTAATGAATGTCAATATGTTGTACGTTGTAGTGTCATGTTTACTGGGTGTGTACTGACATGTTGGTTAATAGTGGTACATTCATTTCACGCCAACCACTACCAGGTTAGAACTGTGTTAAGAATACCGGACCAGTGGAGTTTAGAAGGTAATGCAGAAAAGGAAGTATTTTACTTTATTAGGTTCATTCACTTTCTTTAAATGTTAATGGCTAAAAAGAAGGGATGTAGATCATTTGATAAATGATTATCTGTGTTGTTTGTGTAACAGGGTGGTCAGGGCAACCACCCCATATCTGTAGCCTGACTACGCCACCCTGGGGCCTAGCGCCTCAGGGAATCTTTAGGAGCTTGGGACCTTTACCAAACAGAGCTGCACAGGTTCTTTAAAGCATTTTGGAGACATGAATTCCTTAAATAAACAATTTATTGAACACAAAAGACAGAAATTCAACAGAGACAGACAGAGCTGGCCTGAGGGGGCAGGCTAATATCAACAGTGACCAGTTTATACCAAACACAGCAATTCTACAGTATGAAAGTGTTAAGTAGTGCAGCTCTCCACAGCAAGCAACTCTCAGTACACACACTCTAGTTCTCCAGCAGGTGACTAGGCCCCCCCCATTAACACTCTGCCTGCTCACAAAAGAAAGACAATGGACAAAAACGATCAAACCAAAAGTAACAGACAAAATAGTAAATCAAACATCAAACAAAACTAAATGAAGACAAGACAGCAGCCTGACCAACTGTAGCAGTCCGGAGAAGCAGGAAACATCACCCCTGCTGTGGTCCGGACAGGCAGGGCACCCAGCTACAGTACATAAAATGATAAACATTAACCACAATGACAAAACGAACACAAACAGAAACACTTAAAGATGGCATACCTGGTGGGAGGCTCTGGTGTGCTCGCACGCACACCTTCTCACAGCAGAGCCTACATTGCT
Source organism: Sardina pilchardus (assembly GCF_963854185.1). NCBI lineage: Eukaryota > Metazoa > Chordata > Actinopteri > Clupeiformes > Clupeidae > Sardina > Sardina pilchardus. The sequence continues at coordinate 1,458,036 of NC_085013.1, forward strand.
GCTAGCCACCAGGCTCTTAAATAGGCTGCACAGAGCCAGTTAACCAATTAAGGTCACTGCCCCGCCCCTCGTTAGCTAAGGCAGGCCAGAGGGAAGACACAGGGCCAGCAGTCAGACTCTACCCTACTACATTTGTTTGCTTCCAGCCACCGTATGTAGATTACTCTGTCCAATCAGAATGCTCTGTTGTTCCTAACTTTATTCTGATATGTATCTGGCGCCAGTTAAGTTCCGGTTGGATTAAACTACAGTCCAGATATCCTGTTGTGTGATCATTGACTCATACACTGAGAACCAAACTTTTACAATAAGTTTTTTATTTCTTGGTATACAGTGTTGGCTTTCCTTCAAAGATGATGATTTGGATTGTGACCAGATAATTCACCTGTCCAGAGCATGGAGTTCCAGAAGGCCTCTGAAAGTTGAATTAGGCAGTTTTGCTCTTTCTTGAGAGCAGAGGCTTCTTTCTAGCAACCCTCCCATGAACGTGTGTCTGTTCCAGTTTCGTGTGATTGTAGACACATGTAGATTTATTCCAGATGCTGCCATTGAGGTCTGTAACTCTCTAAAGGTGATGTGTGGGTTGGCTTTTACCAATGTATTATCTTTTTGGTGAATATTGGTCATACTTTTGATGGGCATCCACTTGATGGGCAACACAATGTTGATGTGATGTTGAATTATTTGTCTTACAGTGGATACAGGGAGCTGGAATCTTTTAGAGAGGGTCTTGTAGCTTTCCCCAGACTGATGGGCTGTCACTACTCTCTTCCTTATGTGCTCAGAGATCTCCTTTTCTCTTGGCATGGTTGATCCCTTGGGAATGCCTTGGCACTACAGTGGTTTAATGGATTTCCTCTCTCTCTTAGTTATGGCTGGTTGAACCCTTTCCAGAGGAAGTCTGTTTGATTAGTATGCTTAATTGATTATTTCCACACCCAAATATGTTTTACATTAATCAATTACCTACTTGACTTTACTTACTCCTTTTTTTCGATTCTCATGCAATTCCCTCAAAACAAGTCCATGCATTTAATAAATATGCACACTTGACAGTTCATATTTACAAACTGGTGATTATAAAAAAAAATAAGCACTTCTAGTTAGACTTTTAGATAGTTAGAGATTTTGTTGTCTCTGTACTCACACCATGACAATAAAGTTGAATGACAAAAAACTCTACCAACCTCTTAGTAGCTTACATTTGAACATGAAGTGAAGTTAGTCAAGTTTTCTTTTCAGACAACTTCATTACATAAACATGCACACACACTCACCCTAATGACCTGGTGGTGTGTGAATGGACAGTGCTCTCGCTCACACTGCTTGGAAAAGGTGTGACAGGTCGTTGTGATGAAGGAAGGCCCTGCTCTGGATTGGCCTTTAATTACTGCAGAAGTAGCCCTATGGTGGTCCTTATGGCTGTAACTGGCTGACGGAACAACGCCTGCCTTGTACAAGCAAGCCCATAAACTGGCCTTGAGTTACACTGCAGCAAGCTTACAGTGAGAACAAATTTGCTTGTGTGCGCACACATAGCCTACCAGCACATACATCTGTTAGAGCCAGTTACCTCAAAACAACACAAAAAGTTGCCTTAGCAATTAGTCATAGAGTTCAAGAGTACCATAAGCCTCCACATAAGCACTCAATGCAGCCCACGCTACAACAACATAATTCAAACTAGAAAATGTAATTCCATGGAAGGAATTACCATTGCATGTAAATGCAAAAAGGTTGCTGACCTGAATGTGTAAAACATTCCTATTAGGTCTATAGTTAAAAAGACAAATAGGCTACACAGAAGAATAGATAAAAAATAACCCAATTACATTTCCACTGAAATTACTTGGAAAGTCACATTTAAAAAGTGATTTATGAAAATGCATCAAAATTGTGGATATAGGCTATTATGGAAAATAACTCTTCATTTATTAGAATGTAAGACTGAAATGAAGTTGGCAACTTCAAACGAGTTGCAAGAGCTGACACTTTAGTAGCCTACAGTGAAACGACTGGTAGGATAGCTTATATAGCCTTCATATCTACACTAATGCAGGTTAAAAGTAGGCCATAGACTTAGACACCATTGGAATACGGAATACAATTTCAAACAACGCCAATCAACTATGATGCAGCAACAGGTATGATATCTAGCAAATGTAACGTTAGCTTACAGTAGGATATTTGTACAGGATGAGCTAGTATGTTCTTCGAAGTGTCTCCAGGTGTGTGATTGTCCTAATAGGAATGTACAAGCTGTTAACAAAGGTTTTTAATTTGTGAATGATACCGAAAAACCTAGCCTGGAGCAAGTTTGGTTGTCGTTAGCTAAATACAGTGTTAGATTTACGTTGACATTAGGTTAGATTGTCTTTAGCTGTTGATAACGTTACCGAGAGCAAACCGGTTACTGTAACGATATAAACAAATCAAGTTAGGAGTAGCCTAACAGGAGACAAGACGATAAAGTCCTGGTTTACAGCAGCTATGGCATGGTAGAATGTTTTCATAGCTGTTAGTACTCAGCACGCAGCTACATTTTAATGAGTAGACAAAACATTCAGGTTGCAGTGGTGGCATGGCTTTAGTTTGGATCAAAGATCCTTGATTACTGACAGCTGAGCACTGACGTAACAATTAGTCTTTGCCGCCAAAGGATCTCAATGTAAACTCTATGGGAATTTTAAACTCTTTTATCGTAAATATCTCAAAAAGTATGAAGTTCACAAATGTCAAAAATACAATCGTCAAATCTCCGTTACAAGATCTTTGTAGGAGTGCTTGAATGACGTCAAACGGTTAAGTGGTTTTAGCGTTATAAATCGTTGATTTTGGTCGGAGGAAGAATAATTATCCCGATAATAATAAAAAGAACAGGGATAACAGTACATTGCATTTACATGCAATGTAATTAGTGCTCAGTAAAGTGTCCCGCTAAGGGTTTTATATATATTTATAAGTTTCTTATCACAATCCAAACAGTCCATCCATGGTGAATTAAAGGTGCCTTGCCACACGTATACGCATCTCGTCAAAGATCATTAAGGGCGGAGCAAGATACGTCGTCGTAGTTCATGTCAATGGGCGCAAAACGGGGATCACTTCCTCTGCATAAAGGTTGTGTGTCATTAGGCGCGTTCAAGATGGCTGCACAGCACAAGATGCACGTGGTTAAAAATCTGTCCACGATGGTCTAGATGGGTGTGTTTTCGACTCGGCAGTCGGTATCACATGGCCTCAACTTATCGCGGGAGCAAGGCGTGGCCAGGCAGCTGCTTCGCAGCGGAGCAGCAGCTTTAGAGGTACTGCGGAGCGCAGAGGAGCCTAGACCCTACCTTCATGACGTCAGGTCTTTGCCCTAATTGGCTTTTACATCCCTGACGTATGTGGGTAGTTGACATCTGGCCAAGAAAAAGTGCTTTTTTTGGAAAACATTTTTAAAGAAAAAATAAAAATATTTATGTAGTATGGAAACTGTAGTTTCTGAAAATAATAGTGGTCACTCATTTTGTCAATGACCTCACATATTTTTTTCCACGTTTACACTCATCTGCACTGTGAATGTGTCCTATGGTGTGACATTTAAAAAGTACTAAGAAATGATATTGAATAACATTAAAAAATACATGAAACAGAATTGTTCACATTATTAAATCATTATTTTCTTAAAATTATTTTTATTTCACATAAAAGTACTAATTACAATCATTTTTGCCATGAAGATGAACTTGATTGACTTTTTCCTATGAATGTCGATACATTTTTTTCCACCAACCTTACAAAACTGTTTGAAATTGTTCCTATCCAAGAGGAGCAATTATTGAAGCTCCCCTCATGCCAAACCTGGCTTTTTTTAAAGTATGTTTTGAAATTAAGGATGTTTTTATGTTGTTTTATGTTTGTCACACTATAGGACAAAATGTCACACTAAAGGACAAAGATAGTTATTGCATGAAGTGAGTCAGAATATATGTAGTGTTTATTGTAACAGTCATAAAGGAGGGCATTTGTTGGATAAGTGTTGCTTTTTCCAGGCTATTTTTTTTTATGATAACCCATTGTCAGTCAATAGTAATAGTAACTGTGTTGAACTAATTTGTCGACTATGAAACCACGGTGAAGTTTCACTTTGTCTATGAGTTCAAATAATAGGTGAGTGCAGATGCATGTAGGCTATACTCTGCTAGTCACAAACAGGTTTCAGTAAAGCAAGGTTTAGTGGAATCCCTGTTCCATATAGTCTTGTGTGCATGCAGATTCCTTCAAATGTGCTGCTGTGTGAAGTTGCATCGTTTGCTGTTAAAGGAAATGATAGATATTATTCTCATTGTTTTAAAGGATGTTACGCCCAAAACACATCCATGACTGATTAAGAGACATAAGAACAACCCTTTTGTGTCCAGCACCTGACAAAATCACACCATTAAATTAGTGAATGTGGACTGCCATGCCTTTAATGTCTATAAACGTTGTGCTTCTGACCATCCGTTTTTGATCGCCTAAAGAGGGACCATAATCCTCAATAGGGAAATTCCATTCTAAAACACTGCGTTACATTCATGAAGTCCACTCTATCTAAAACATCCCTACTGAAAAAATAGCAAGAAACCAATTTATGTTGGTAGCTGGTTTTAGCTGTTTTTGCTGGTTTTCCTCGAGCTATTGCTGGTCTTTGCTGGTATAACTGGTTAGGCCACCAGGTGGACATGCTGGCGTGACCATCTAAGGAAGCTGGTCATGCTGGTATGACCAGCCTGTCGTGTGGGATACAGCTGGTGTGAGATGGTCATGCTGGTGACCAGCCTGCCAAGCTTGACATTGTAGGTGTAAGATGGCCATGCTGGTTTGCTAGAATGACCAACATAAGCTGGCATGACCAGTAAAAACCAGCAATGTAGACCAGCAACACCAACTAAAATGACCAGCGTGAGATGGTACGACAAGCAAAACCAGCAGAACTACCATCGTAAGCTGCAGATATGCTTTTGCAAGACTTTTGCTGGTCTATAGCTGGTTAACCATCATAGGGTGGTCAAACAAGCTGGTTAACAAGCTGGTCAACCAGCAAACCACCTTAAGCTGGCCAGGCTGTTTTTTCAGCTGTTAGAGCAGTTTTTAATCATACTTGACACAATTATATACAAAAACATTGGCCCAATCCCAATGTCCGGACTCACAAACTCACAGACTTTGGTGCGCGTTCTCGCGAAATTCATAAGGGCTTAGGGCTGTCCCAATGTGGAATTACAACGGGCGTGAGGGTTTGAGTACACACTTACCGAGCCCTTTCATTGAGTCTGCATCGGTGCAGACTTAACCTAAGGGAATTACCCACAGTTCAAAGTGTTGTGACGTTTACCACGGAGATCATAGAAAAAAACGGAAATTAAGGTAAACAACAGCACGCACGACACACGTGCATGGTGCAAATGTTAGCAACGTCTTTGTTAGTAAACATTGCCAAGGTACATGTGATCTCGTGAAGTGCTGTCCCAATCCCAAAATACCTATCTGAGCCCATGTAGCCTCACACACTCACTCACTTAGCACCTGAAATCAATTAAGTCTGTGAGTCCTTAGTTCTAGTCTTTAGGGCTGACATTGGGATTGGGCCATTATATTCGTTGGTGGCAACACTGGAAGTTCCGGGGCAGGTTGGGCCACAGGTCCTGCAGGGAGGTTCTTTCTGTTATAAAAAAAAAGTTTTAGATTTATGCACTTTATATTATAGTTGTTTTAGCAACACTTCAGAACATTGTATGTCGTCTCTAAAACAGCAATAAATCAAAGTCATTATTGGGTGTCACACCAAAGGACATTTCCTGTCACACCAAAGGACATTTAAGCTTTTGTGGCAGTTAATGACCATGCTAATACTAACGGAGTTGTCATTAGCAACTGACATCATGCATTTGCATAATATTACATAGTCCTGCTGTTAAAAATACAAATTTGAATACAAAAATGCCATTTAGGGGTGTCACACCAAAGGACAAAAAAACTTAACAACTTCAGTGGTCTGAAAACATAGTTGAATATTTGAGCAATTCTGAGAGAAATTCTCACCATGTTCCCTGCTCCAGGGCTTCATTAGGGTCTTCAGTCACATGACCTTGAATGGGGTCTTTCAACTAAATGTAGTTGTCCATGATTTTGGCCAACTTAACATCAGGTTATTGCATAACACCAAAGGACATTTTTTTCTGTGACGAACTTTACGGAGTTCCTACCATGTTAGAAATGTATGTATGGGAAAAGTGATTGCCACTTAGTAAAATAGACACTTGCACAATTATGCCAGTAGCGTTCATTAACATTTTTAAACATTATTTCCTCTATTTATAAAAGTTAATATTTATATAATTATGTTGTCTACCATCACACCATAGGACAATTTTAAGGTTTGGCTCAAAGTTCTGAAAAAACGATAAATAACTCAGGTATTAAAACAACAAATTCATGTAAAGCAAGAACATTTTTAACCTTTTACAGAATTTTAAAAAGTGAAAATGTGAAATTAATTGTGTTTTATCTTCTGTGACGGTGAAAAAGCCACGTCATGTCATCTACCCATGTGCAGGTGTTTAGATGCCTCCTCATATCCACAAGGGTCCGTGCGGGTCCGTGCCTCGTGATTCGTCACATGGTCAAGTCTAGACTACGGGAAGTAGAGAGTGTACAACTTCATAGCAGTGTTTGTATCCCCTCCCCTGCTGCCACCCACTCTGCTGCCACCGGCAGCTCTCGCTGCTGCAAGAGGTCATTTGGAGTTGAACTTGAACACGCCTAATAGGCGCGTTCAAGTTGACCTCTTGCAGCAGCGAGATCTGCCGGCGGCAGCAGGGGCAGGGATACAAACGCTGGCCATCGTGGACAGATTTTTAACCTTGTGCATCTTGTGCTGCGCAGTTTTTGTGCTGCGCAGCCATCTTGAACGCGCCTATTGACGTATTCATGGGTTTCATCAGGTCCCTTTCCACAGGTGTATAAAATCAAGCACTCGATTATCAATGCAATTGCTATCAGTTGCTTGATGATGTTCCAAAATGATCTTGCTGCTCTTTCAAGCCTTCTACATTTATTACAGTGCATGAAAATGCACTGTACTGTTATTCCAAGTCTTATTATTATTATTATTATAGTGCATGAAAATGCACTATACTGTTATTCCAAGTCTTCTTATTACAGTGCATGAAAATGCACTGTACTGTTATTCCAAGTCTTCTTCCGCAACTTCTTCTTATTATTACAGTGCATGAAAATGCACTGTACTGTTCTTCCTATTCTTAAACTTCATCTTCTTATTATTCTTCTTCTAACGCACGCAATTCAGCTTCAACCGCTTAACATAGAAACTCCATTCGAATTTTGTCGCGTAGGTCTTACTTACGCGATGTGGGCAAAGTATTTTTCAACTTTGTAACTTTTATACTTTTTAAACTATTAGTTAAAAACTATTACAATTCCCCCCATAGACTTAACATTGCTCATTATGACATCACGGCAGCAATTAGAATCTTAAGCCAGGTGGCCGGCCACCTGGGCACCAACTGTCAGTTTCTCTCAGGCTTTACAATCTCTCTGAAGACTACATATTCTGTTCCCCTGTATCTTCTGCGCACAACAGTATCAAAATAAGTCCTCCTAATTCCATCCAACTTTATATCCATTCATCTTCTTCAAACCATTCACTCATCCACCCATTCTAAACAGTCTGCCTATCAACATCAATTAGACGCTCTACATTCAACTTTTAAACAATCTACTCTGTCTCAGGCTGGCTCTCTTAAGACTAGCCAGTTAAATTGATTACACCTGTATCTGTATCCACTACTCTCAGTAGAGAGCTGTGTGTCTCCATTCTACAAGAATATAAGGCACATTCCATCCAACATTCTATCCATTCATCTTCTTCAGACCATTCACTCATCCACCCATTAAACTGTCTATCAACATCTATTAAACAATCTATCAACATCCATTAAACTCTCTGTCTATCAACATTAATTAGACTATCTACATTCAACTTTTAAATGATTTACTCTGTCTCAGGCTTTAAGAGTACTCTGGCTCTCTTAAGACTAGCCAGTTAAATTGATTACACCTGTGTCAACTACTCTCAGAGAGCTGTATCAGTGTCTCTCTTAACAAGAATATAAGGCACATTCCATCCAACCTTCTATCCATTCATCTTCTTCAGACCATTCACTCATCCACCCATTAAACTGTCAATCAATATCTATTAAACAATCTGCCTATCAACATTAATTAGACTATCTACATACAACTTTTAAAGTATTTACTGTGGGTCCCTCTCAAGCAGCGTTTATATGTCCTCCCTCGCTCCTCGATCCTCAATGATCTACATAAAGAAAGATAGAAGAAGGGCTAGACTATCCCATTGTTGCCGCTCCATCATTCTTTATGTAGATCAGTGAGGAGCGAGAGAGGACGCGTAAACGCTATATGAGAGGCACCTTCTGTCTCAGGCTTTAAGCATACAATCTCATTAAGACTACAGATCCTGTTTCACTACGTCCTCTGTCCACAACTGTTTCAAAATAAAGGTCCTCACTGCAATAATACACTATTAAATCATTTAACCATTGAAACTACTCAACTATTGAACTGTTCAACCATTCCAACTGTCAGTTATCATCCACTATGCCTCCAGTCAACTACATGAAACCTCCATGTACCTAGCAACCAACATAGCAACCATTAAAATTAAGTGTTTATGACCGTTTCCATAGCAACCAACATGATTATACTGCAGTAACTTCTTGTTTCCTGATAGTGGCCACCATGGATACCCTAGCAACAAATGTTTCAAAATAAAAGTCCTCACTAGCAAGTTAGCATAGTTAGCATTGTTAGCATAGTTAGCATTTTTAGTATAACTGCAAAAAATCATCAACTAAGTTAGCTAATCAACCTGGTTAGCATTGTTAGCAAATTTAGCATTGTTAGCATAGTTAGCATTTTTAGCATTACTGCTAGAAATCATCGGTTAAGTTAGCTAATCAACCTGGTTAGCATTGTTAGTAAAGTTAGCAATGCTAGCATAATAAGCATTTTTAACGTAACTGCTAGAAATCATTAGCTAAGTTAGCTAATCAACATTTTAACATGAATAGAAATCATTAGTTAAGTTAGAACTGGAACGTTTCATCTTTAAAATGTCTACCTTCACACTATCAACTCTCTGTAAACTATGCAACCACCATGTTTACCCTAGCTACACCTTAGTAACCATATCTACATTATCTACCTATTTTTGATTTTCATGCACTGGTAATTCCTTGGAATTGCATTTCTAGTTCTTCTTCTAACGCACGCAAATCAGCTAGAACCGTTTAACGTAGAAACTTCATTCAAACTGCGTTACGTAGGTCTTACTTAGGACATGTGTGCTATGACTTTTCAACTATGTAACTTTTATACTTTTTAAACTATTAGTTAAAAACTATTACAATTTCCCCCATAGACTTAACATTGCTCATTATGACATCACGGCAGCAATTAGAATCTTACTCCAGCTGGTCAGCCACCTGGGCACCAACTGTCAGTTTCTCTCAGGCAATCTCTCTGAAGACTACATATTCTGTTCCCCTGTATCCTCTGTGCACAACAGTATCAAAATAAATCCTCCTAATTCCATCCAACTTTATATCCATTCATCTTCTTCAAACCATTCACTCATCCACCCATTCTAAACAGTCTGCCTATCAACATCAATTAGACGTTCTACATTCAACTTTTAAACAATCTACTCTGTCTCAGGCTGGCTCTCTTAAGACTAGCCAGTTAAATTGATTACACCTGTATCTGTATCCACTACTCTCAGTAGAGAGCTGTGTCTCTCCATTCTACAAGAATATAAGGCACATTCCATCCAACATTCTATCCATTCATCTTCTTCAGACCATTCACTCATCCACCCATTAAACTGTCTATCAACATCTATTAAACAATCTGTCTATCAACATCCATTAAACTCTCTGTCTATCAACATTAATTAGACTATCTACATTCAACTTTTTAATTATTTACTCTGTCTCAGGCTTTAAGAGTAGGCCTACACTCTGGCTCTCTTAAGACTAGCCAGTTAAATTGATTACACCTGTGTCAACTACTCTCAGAGAGCTGTATCAGTGTCTCTCTTAACAAGAATATAAGGCACATTCCATCCAACCTTCTATCCATTCATCTTCTTCAGACCATTCACTCATCCACCATTAAACTGTCAATCAATATCTATTAAACAATCTGCCTATCAACATCCATTAAACATTCTGTCTATCAACATTAATTAGACTATCTACATACAACTTTTAAAGTATTTACTGTGGGTCCCTCTCAAGCAGCGTTTATATGTCCTCCCTCGCTCCTCGATCCTCAATGATCTACATAAAGAAAGATAGAAGAAGGGCTAGACTATCCCATTGTTGCCGCTCCATCATTCTTTATGTAGATCAGTGAGGAGCGAGAGAGGACGCGTAAACGCTATATGAGAGGCACCTTCTGTCTCAGGCTTTAAGCATACAATCTCATTAAGACTACAGATCCTGTTAACTGTTTCCTCTGTCCACAACTGTTTCAAAATAAAAGTCCTCACTGCAATAATACACTATTAAATCATTTGACCATTGAAACTACTCAACTATTTAACTGTTCAACCATTCCAACTGTCAGTTATCATCAACTATGCCTCCAGTCAACTACATGAAACCTCCATGTACCTAGCAACCAACATAGCAACCATTAAAATTAAGCGTTTATGACCGTTTCCATAAGAACCAACATGATTATACTGCAGTAACTTCTTGTTTCCTGATAGTGGCCACCATGGATACCCTAGCAACAAATGTTTCAAAATAAAAGTCCTCACTAGCAAGTTATCTAGTTAGCATGGTTAGCTTTGTTAGCATAGCTAGCATTTTTAGCATAACTGCAAAAAATCATCAACTAAGTTAGCTAATCAACCTGGTTAGCATTGTTAGCAAATCTAGCATTGTTAGCATTTTTAGCATTACTGCTAGAAATCATCGGTTAAGTTAGCTAATCAACCTGGTTAGCATTGTTAGTAAAGTTAGCATTGCTAACATAATTAGCATTTTTAGCACAACTGTTAGAAATCATTAGCTAAGTTAGCTAATCAACATTTTAACATGAATAGAAATCATTAGTTAAGTTAGAACTGGAATGTTTCAGCTTTAAACTGTCTACCTTCACACTATCAACTCTCTGTAAACGATGCAACCACCATGTTTACCCTAGCTACACCTTAGTAACCATATCTACCTTTTTTTGCATTTTCATGCACTGGTAATTCCTTGGAATTGCATTTCTAGTTATTATTAAACTTCTTCTTCTAACGCAGCCAATTCAGCTTCAACCGTTTAACGTAGAAACTTCATTCAAACGTTGTTGCGTAGGTCTTGCTTATGCCATGCCTGCTTTGAATTTTTCAACTTTGTAACTTTTATACTTTTTAAACTATTAGTTAAAAACTATTACAATTTCCCCCATAGACTTAACATTGCTCATTATGACATCACGGCAGCAATTAGAATCTTAGGCCAGGTGGCCGGCCACCTGGGGCCGGTTGCACCAACATGTTTACGCCCGGTCTTAAGCTACGCTGGTCCTAACTCAGCGTTCTAAGTCCAACCTGATAGATACGCCAGTTGCACCATCAAGGCTTAGGCCTTCTTTTCGCTAAGACCGGGCGTAAATCTTACGCCTACTCAGTAGTAGGCGTAAGTTCTTAAGACCAACATTTTAGCACTTCTCACATTCGTTTCTAAAGCGCAAACTACATTGTTATTAATCCCATGCTCGCTTGTTGGCCAGCTAGCACTCGTTTTAGGTTGACACTGCACTACGCCAGCCTGGCAATCATTCAGGGGCTTTCGGTATCATTCACGAATTAAAAACCTTTATTAACAGCTTTGTACATTCCTAATAGCATAACCATACACTTGGAAACATTTCAAAGATGCATATTAGCCCGCCCTACAATTACGTTTAGTGCATAAAAATAAACCGTGTAAGCTAACGTTACATTTGTTAGATAATTGCCTGTTACGGCATTCCTAGCACAACGTGGCTGGTTGGCTGACGTTAATTCTAGCTCTTTACATAACATGCAAACTTTTTACCTGCATTTTACAGTGCAGATAACGCTTCTAATTAGTGTTGTTCTGCCACAGCCTATTGGTAGCCTTAATCTCTGAAAAGATAATGCTATAATGCGTCTCCTTTGCTTATTCTATATCAAGACATAATGAGAAGGAACTAGGCTACAGTAATTGTTAAGTTATTTATTTAGCTATTTAAATAGGTGCCACTTCCACGCATTAGGCTACATGTCATTCACTTTAACCGCTGTTTCCTCCGAACGGGGGACGTGATTGACAGAGAATCTTTAAAACAGGCAAGTTGTCATTGTTCCGTAGGCATTCACATGGACGCGCATCGCTAAGACCGGGCGTAGTTAAGACCAGGCGTAAGTTCTGCTGGTGCAACCGACTTTAGTTGAATTCTAAAGACTGGTCCTAACAAAGACCAACTTAGCAGTTAGGACCAGACTTAGTAAAGACCAGTTGGTGCAACCGGCCCCTGGGCACCAACTGTCAGTTTCTCTGGCTTTAAGCATACAGTCTCTCAGAAGACTACATATCCTGTTAACTGTTTCCTCTGTCCACAACTGTTTCAAAATAAAAGTCCTCACTGCAATAATACACTATTAAATCATTTAACCATTGAAACTACTCAACTATTGAACTGTTCAACCATTCCAACTGTCAGTTATCATCCACTATGCCTCCAGTCAACTACATGAAACCTCCATGTACCTAGCAACCAACATAGCAACCATTAAAATTAATCGTTTATGACCGTTTCCATAGCAACCAACATGATTATACTGCAGTAACTTCTTGTTTCCTGATAGTGGCCACCATGGATACCCTAGCAACAAATGTTTCAAAATAAAAGTCCTCACTAGCAAGTTAGCATGGTTAGCATAGTTAGCATTTTTAGCATAACTGCAAAAAATCATCAACTAAGTTAGCTAATCAACCTGGTTAGCATTGTTAGCAAATTTAGCATTGTTAGCATAGTTAGCATTTTTAACATTGCTGCTAGAAATCATTGGTTAAGTTAGCTAATCAACCTGGTTAGCATTGTTAGTAAAGTTAGCATTGCTAGCATAATTAGCATTTTTAGCGTAACTGCTAGAAATCATTAGCTAAGTTAGCTAATCAACATTTTAACATGAATAGAAATCATTAGTTAAGTTAGAACTGGAATGTCTCATCTTTAAACAGTCTACCTTCACACTATCAACTCTCTGTAAACTATGCAACCACCATGTTTACCCTAGCTACACCTTAGTAACCATATCTAAATTATCTATCTATTTTTGCATTTTCATGCACTGGTAATTCCTTGGAATTGCATTTCTAGTTCATTCTAATATGGAAAATAACACACACAAAGCATGTACACTTTCAAGGAATTAAATAAAAACATCACGTCAATAGGCGCGTTCAAGATGGCTGCGCAGCACAAAAACTGCGCAGCACAAGATGCACGTGGTTAAAAATCTGTCCACGATCGCGGGAGCAAGGCGTGGCCAGACGGCTGCTGAGCAGCGGCCCTCTAGGTACTGCGGAGCGCTGCGGAGCCTAAACCCTGCCTTCATGACGTCAGGACTTTGCCCCAATTGGCTTTTACATCCCTGACGTAATGTATGTGCAGGTGTTTAGATGCCTCCTCATATCCACAAGGGTCCGTGCGGGCCCGTGCCTCGTGATTCGTCACATGGTCAAGTCTAGACTACGGGAAGTAGAGAGTGTACAACTTCATAGCAGCGTTTGTATCCCCTCCCCTGCTGCCACCGGCAGCTCTCGCTGCTGTAAGAGGTCATTTGGAGTTGAACTTGAACTCGCCTAATGACACGCATGACACACCCCCTTTATGCAGAGGAAGTAATCCCCGTTTTGCGCCCATAGACAAGAGGCGCGTTCAAGATGGCTGCACAGCACAAAAACTGCGCAGCACAAGATCGCGTGGTTAAAAATCTGTCCACGATGGTCTAGATGGGTGTGTTTTCGACTCGGCAGTCGGTATCATATGGCCTCAACTTATCGCGGGAGCAAGGTGTGGCAAGGCGGCTGCTGAGCAGCGGCGCAGCAGCCCTCTAGGTACTGCAGAGCGCTGCCGAGCCTAGACCCTGCCCTCCCCTGCTGTCACCGGCAGCTCTCGTTGCTGCAAGAGGTCATTTGGAGTTGAACTTGAACGCGCCTATGAACTACGACAACGTATCTTGCTCCGCATCATGTGTGATGTTAGCATGTTTTCCCCCACAGAGGGGGCGGCAACCTTCTAACCGTCTGTATCTATTCCATGGGTGTTTCTCAAAGTCAAGGATTGGTCCTTCCAAGCCACTTTTTCAAGGACTTTATGGCGTGCACTTCCACACTCGCTAGGCTGTTCCATTGCATGTGATCTTGACGGCTGGGTAGGCTACTGGGAAGGTGTGTAGCCTTGTCTCTCTAGCACCCGACTAGAAAGAAAGCATTCTATGGGTGCCTCTCATGTAAAGTTTATACGTCCTCCCTCGCTCCTCACTGATCTACATAAAGAAAGATAGACGAAGGGATAGACCATCATTGTTTATGTAGATCAGTGAGGATCGAGGCCCGAGGAGCGAGGGAGGATGTATAAACTTTACATGAGAGGCACCGTATCAAGGATGCTCTCTTGACTTTGAGAAACACCACATGTGTAGCAGGATTGATTCTGCTCCCCTGTGTTTAGGTTCCCCCTGCACCTGTACCTGTTGGTTCAGTCCACATTAGTATGTAAGGGGTAAATTGATGCCACCTGTCAGAGGGCCTTTTTGTGAGTGACTCCTTACCAGACCTGCCTTCCTCCCAAGCTTCAGGGTCGGAAACTGGCTTTTTGATAACCATGGTGGTGCAGGTATGATGCTTTGTGTGGTGTTTGGTTTGTAATGTTTAATAGTGTGGAATGAGGGAATGACCTAGTGTTGTTGTGCAGGACTGTGGCCTTTTCGGTCCACTCCTGGTAGGTTCCTGGTCCGCTCTGTGCTCTGCATTGCTGGGACTGTAGGGTGCAACGCTTAGGGATGTATGGATATCAGTGTAGTTGGCTGTGTGTCAGTGTGTTGGCTATGCTCTCTGATCAGAGAGGTTTGATTGAAGGGTGCGATTCTGTTCTTTTGTTATAGCCGTGCCAATTCAACCGTGCCCCAGCCGATGCCGTCCGCCCCTGGACCCTTGTGCTGAAGTCCGGACGGACACTGCTGTTTTGCTTTAATTCGTCTGTTAATAATTGTTTGTGACTTGCCATTTATTTGTAGTTAGATGTGTGCAGCATCTCATCACCCTGTGTAGCCTGCTGATTGGGTGGACTAGGCCAAGTATTCATGGTAGGGACTCGGGGAAACTAAATCACTGTGTGGTGTAATGATTCACTGCCATTTTCCAATCACCCCTCCAGTGTGTATGTATGTGAGATGCACCTGTGTTCTGAAGACTCAGCTCTGTAACTTCCAAAAAGGTGATTTAGGGTAGATGCTGATCTCTGCATTATCTGTCTGACTTGTGTTTGTTTAATAAATGATTGTATGTGTCTCTTATGTACCCATGTCTCTTTTCAAAGCATAACAAACCTGTGTGACCTGTTGGGTTAAGTGAATGTTTCCTCTGTCCCCGTAACTGAGGACTAACAATTTGTCCGCCTTGCTACACAAGGCTTTGTGGTCATGTCTGATGTTCCAGGGACTCCATGGAAAAATGCCTTGGCTACCTTGTTTCGAGCCATATTAGCATGGTATTGAAAGCCTGCAGGAAAACTCTATTTGCGCTGGTTCTCATTCGACGAGCTAAGCTGCTCTGGTTGACTCTGGCTGGCTAACAGCTAGTCTGTTTCATCCATAGCATGACAGCTTAGCGACAGTTGTTGTCAACTTAGCATCATGGAATGAACTTAGCTTGGCTAGAGAGTGCTAGCATTGGCTAAATGGACATAAAACCTGCTAGGCTAGGGAGTGCATTAAACCTGCATAACATAGCACTTCCTTGCGTTGATGTTGACTGCCACGATGGTACTGCTCCAGGCTTCAGAACAGATAACTAATTTTGATTGGTCCTGTTGTGGCATTGTTCCAAAAATGAACTGACCTTCAATCCTCAACTCTGGGTTCTTAGGCAAAATGTGTTGAGCTTCTACTTCTGCACAGTGCACAACTGACACGTCATCCTTGCTGTATTGGAAAGCAGTTACTGGGCTACACAAATTCTGTGGGCGCAGTCTTAACTGGGTGAGCTCATGAATAGTAATGACCCCGTCGTTTCCATGTCAGCTTGACCAGCCTTTTCAATTGGCCTGATTCCTCTGCTATTTCTTTTCAGAGGCTAGAGCTGACCGAGGCGATAGCAGTTCATTTTCACATTCACAACACAACCACATATGGACCTAGCACATTTAAAATACAGTACAAGTAAAAATGGTTGGTTTTCTGTGGTCTGGCACCTTTAAACAATAGAAAGCTATCATTGTTGGTGTACTCTCAACATGGTGATTTCCCTCAAATAGGATTTTATGTGGTGGTTATGATGAGATGAATTAGCCTGGGTGAATCCAGATGAACCTGTTCGCAAATCTGAATTTCCTCTGCAGGTTGGTCTGAAAAGGAGCCCATTGACCTCCATTTCCAAATTACCAAAAACCCAGGAATGAGTATTGACTTGAGTAAACAACTGCGTTTAAAACGTTAAAAGATGTTTGCTGCACCTGTAGAAAAGTTTAGAAACGGGTGCCAATGGACTCAAATTCAAATTTTCCAACAGGTTTGAATGCATTCATCCAGGCTAGAGGTGGATACAGACACAAATACAACAAACACTTCAACACACCATATACTGTAGCTCTGGACTGCAGACACATTTTCACAGAACCTATTTCAGTGCATTATTAAGTGTCAAGGCAGCCATTTAAAGACCTGTATCTGAAGAGAATTGCAGTTCTACACACAAAGGATGGTAAAAGTTGCATTTGTACTGATGGCTATTTAAGAGCTGCTTTTTTCAGTTGGTTGGTTGATGTTGAATAACTGAGCAGGAATTCATACCGTTTCAGCCTCATGGCCATCGGGTATGTAAGTTGTAGCCAACAGAGTCACTTAAATATTATACCAGAACTGGACTAAATTGCTGTCATCAGGGGTTGGCAAAATATGACCACACACACACACACACAGTCACGTACGCACACACACATGGGCATCAGAACTGGATCACTGGGACTGGGAGAAGGTGCAGAGGCCACTGATTCCAAACCCAGGGTAGTTTAAAATCCCAGAAATTGTACCACAAATAGCTGACACGTTTTTATCTACTCGACCAAAATGAATGCTACACTGCTCAGAGTCAGGAAGAGGCCAGAGGAGGTGGCCAGATGAGGGGAAAAAAAGGCTATTGCACAGTGTACTCTGAATGCCTCATTGATAGTATCTGCCCATTGTTTATATGAACCTGCATTGTTCAGAAACTTCACATAATTTGAAACAAGTGTGACCAATTTTGAGTTGTGTTAAACGTATGACATCTGTGCTCTGTTTGTTCAAAATGTTCACATTTTGTCACTTGTGGTTACCATTATGCATCACAAGTGCATCACGAAATGTGTCTTATTGCATAAGAATATGTTCAGAGATCTGTAAATTCTGTTTATGTGAAAAGTGTTTAAGGTTTTGCCAATTCAAGACATGTGTTCAGGCAACTAAGAATTTGATTCAGATAATGGAGTTTAGTGTTTTAGCAATTGTGAAAGACTGTAAGAACTACACTCCTGAGTAGTTACAGCTACACTGATGCCAAAGCTAAAGGCACTTGCTCCACCCATGATCACACACGTATCTCTGTCTTCAGTGCCAGTAGTCATAGCAGGTATATTTACAAAACAAGTTCCAGTTGGTATTCAGTGAAATATTGATGGCCTTAAAATGGTAATCTTTCATGTTTTTAAGCACAAGACCAACTCGATAATGGTATCAAGGGGGAATTGGGCCACTAATTTTTATTCTTAGAGGTCTTAAAAAGGTCTTAAAAGTCATTCAATTTGTTGATAAAATAAACAAGCGTACCATCGGCCTATCCGCACATTTGAAATAAAATGTATGAATTGACCCAAAAATGAGAACACAAGTTGCGCTTCAGACATAGGCTTATGCTTTTAGTGGAAACTGGCCCCGTGACCTCATGAAACCATTAGTGACAGCAAAACAAACCTAAACGAAACAGCCAGATGCCTCTTCATACAATAGGCTAACAGAAGACACCTTCATAAATAATAAGTTTTATTGTGAGACTAGGCTGTTAAAAGCAGAAAAGATGTTCAGCTTGCTTCAGGATTTAATTCACTTTTGGATTGTTTGGCTAGTGGTAAATGCCGACATTCCTAACCCTGCTCACAAGTGCCACCTGGTGGTTGTTTGGGTCATTGTAGCTTCACTTGGGAAAAATAAATAAAATACACGTGATTCACGCGTGAGGTCTCATGAGAATCTCACGTGAAAGCGGCCAATGTCAACCAACACCCACTGTACATGTATTTAGAACTAGGCCTACCGCCGACATCGAGCAATATGCTGTTTCACCTTGTAATGGCGCTTGACCTTAATACAGCCCTCCGGAGTGCGTAGCTGGAAATGTGCTTAACAGTGAAACCAGCGTCCTGGAGACACCCCCCTCCATGCTGCCACCATACTACCACACTACAGCAACAAACCAGCTACATGCAACAATTTAGTGCTACATGCTACCACCCCCAACACAAAATATCCAAATACTCTTAACTAACCTAGGCATGGTCTAGGTTGGTTAGGTTGGCTTATCCCTTTGAGTGCGGACTTAACCATAACCTTAAAAACCCTAACCAACACACCATAAACCTAGGCACCGTGTCACAAACAAAGAACAAATAAGCCAGCCAGCTTACCTTACCCCAGGAAGTAGAGCTTCTCCTTACCCAAAACCATTCACTTGCTCGTTCTGCTGGCAAAGACATGCTACTAACCACTTGCCTTAGACTTCATCCACGAATGCCCAACTCAGACAGCAAGCCAATAGCAGATCTGGCCACAAACCCTCGTGCACCAATTTCAATAGGCCTTAGTCTCACACTCCAACCTCGCTGGGCTGCCTCCTCTGCTATTTCAGTGTATTTTGCTCTCTTTAACTCATTGGCCTCTTCTACTCTGTCTTCCCAAGGAACAGTCAATTCTATCAGGAATACGACCTTTTCTCTATCTGACCACAGAAGAAGGTCTGGTTTTAACCTAGTGCTCACTATATGCGAAGGTACTGCCATCTACTGGCCTAGATCAACCTTAATTTCCCACCCCGCTCCATTTATCAAAGAGTCAGTTTTACACCTGCCTTCGTTGAACGAAGTTGACCCCCCTGACGTACAAAGTTAATTTGCTTAACATCTTTACTTGCTGCTAATGAATTAACTTCTCATCTAATCTGCTTTTTTCCCACCCCTTCCCAGTTTACCCACTGCTCTTGTCTTGCCTGCGATACTGCCTTGGTACATCTAAGGCTTAGTTCACACTGGCAGTCAAAATCCGATTTTTTGCTTATCTGGATTGTATCTAGCTTGAATTTTGGGTAGTCTGAACGGCACAAAACCGCATGAAATGCGATTTTTCCAATGCTGATTCGCACCACATACGGAGGTGGTTTCAATATCACTTACTATCGGATATGACTCAATCTGAACAGTCGAACCACTTGAATAGGATTTCAACGTGCCCCTTTCGTCATTTGCACTGCGACAAACAATTGCAACGTAATTCTGAGTGACGGAAGTGATTGATTGATTAATTCAGCGCGTGCGCCAGGGCTACCAGCAAAACAAAAACCAACGTCAGACTCAAGTCATTTTATGGTGAAACATGGAAAACTGTAACGTTAAGGGTGGCGAAGTATTTGCGCCGCAGCTACGCATAATAAGTTGGAAAATATCAAAAATAAATCCACTTTCATCCATGACGACTTGGTTGTGTACAACTCTACCCAATGAATCCAGGTGTGTGTAATTTATATCGGAGATGAGCATTGCACGCCAAGATCGGATGTGATCACTTGCAATATGCAATGAGAACAGTCAGTCAGAAAGATCAGCTTCTGATCGGATATGCAAGACATTTTGGATTTCCTCCACCACCATTTTCTCACAAAGGAGTTGATCATTTTTTCTAGCCTTTCTTTGACAGAGGAACTTCATAGACTGTCAATGGCCACATTAGCCGGGACAATAAACCAAACTGCAGACACCACAACTTAAGCTTACCTGGCAGTCTTGACTTGTCAGTTTTTGTAATACCTTGCCTAGTGTCCTGTCTTAATTGTTCAACCTGTACCTTACCATTAAGGCTTACATCATACCATCTTCCCAAACTCTTCACTGGCTTATCCATAACTGTGGGCATCACCTCCTTATCTATAACAAACTTCTTATCTACTACCTTCCCTTTGACAATTGAGAGACTCCTAGACTAGGCTTCACCTTCATTCTAGCCCACTGCAGATTGCTATTTAGCTTATCCAATAACCTGTTGATGCATGGGACTGTAGACGTCATAGTTGTCATGTCGTCCATGAAAGCCCTAACTGGCGGGAGGCGTAGCCCTCCCTGCAATCTCTCCCCACCCACTACCCATTTTGATGCCCATGAGAACGAAAAAACTTAGCCTAGAAATCTAGATGCACCCTAACGGCAGCAAATGTAATGTAATGTAATTTGCTGCCAGGTAGTGAAACAACTCTTCTTTGGCTTGCGATTTGACTTCTATCGGACCAATCACATCATGTATGGAGTCGGTGGGCGGGTTTAACAATGACGACTGACCTGCGACCATAAGTCAAGCGGGCATATCCCAGGATTCTGATTAACTTTAACTTTGAAAGATCACTACTTTTATAGCCTACATGTCATACAACTAGCTACAATCCACCAATCATATGCTACAATGTTGCTATGTTCTGAACATCTGTTTCAGCTTGGATGCAACGTGACAGTTCATTTAAACTTCGCAACGAGTTTGGCAAATTAATATTCAAGTGTGATACGGGCAACACATTGGAACTACTTCAAAGGTAGCAGGTTATACGAAGTTAATGGCCACCCCATCAGCCAATCAGAGAAGAGAATTCCATTGCGTGAAGTCTCTACGATTGAATGTGAAAGAGTTCACTCAACTTAATTTAGCAGTTTAGATCTGCAAGTGGAAGGTTGATTTCTGCATTATGTGTCGGGGTTCTGTTCATCCTGTCGGGAATTATTTTCCGATAATGACCGGCGTTATACATTATCCCTTACTTAAAGGGATATTCCGCCATTTTTGGAAATACGCTCATTTTCCACCTTCCCTCGAGCAAAACAATCGATATTTACCTTGTTCCCGTTCATCCAGCCATTCTGTGAGTCTGGCGATACAACTTTTAGCTTCAGCCTAGCATAGATCATTGAATCGGATTAGACCATTAGCTTCTCGCCTGCTAGCTTCATGTTTAAAAGTGACTAAGATTTCTGGTAATTTTCCCATTTAAAATGTGTCTCCTCAAGTTAGAAAGTGCAATAAGACCAACTGAAAATGAAACCTGGCATTTTTCTAGGCTGATTTGACATGGAACTACACTCTCATCTGGCGTAATAATCAAGGCAACTTGCAGCTACTGGCACTACTACTGCTTGTTGTCTATGGGGACTATTTTCAGATGCTGCGTAAGATATCACTGCGTAAGATATCACTGCGCCTATGGTACGTTTGCAAGTTGCCTTGATTATATAATTCCTGTCGGGAATTATTTTCCGATGACGCCGTTCTATACATTATCCCTTAGGCTACATTGCAACCAGGGCGGTAGATAAAACAGTGGCGACACTCCCATAGACCTCCACAGGAAAAAATGGCAACGCTTTTTCCAGGCTATTTCCTCGTTATGGGACTTTTGGATCTATTTACAGCAAATCTCTTGGTCAGTAGTCAATGAGTTAATTGATTACACCTTCCAGCATCCAGAAGTAGGCCTACATCCCACCCTCCTGCGATTCAACCATTCAGCACAGGTTTTTAGGAACTTTTGATCGTGTGCCGGCAACATCAAAGAGTGTCGCAACTCTCTCTTTCTATGGCTCTGATTGCAACTAACGATGCAAATGCAATAATGCCACCGACAACCAAAACCACCATTGCATGTAGGCCTAAACTAAATGTAACATCTCATTGTGCCTAATTAAATTAAATTGTTTCTCCTCTTTGCAAATGTAGGCTACGTGTTTTCATACAGATTAATTTAAAACATGTTGCAAAGATAGGCCTACTGCTCCAGTCCGTAGTGTTTCATTATGCCTATAGCTATTTGCTTTACTCTTTATTCATTTAGGCTATGCCTATTTATTCATCATCTTCCATCCTTCACAGACCGACATATCGCACGCATTCTCACCAGCTAAGACCTAACACCTGTCACTCAACTCGTCATCGTAGGGGAGGTTTTTGCCATCATTCCCACGTTATAATCATCAGCCAATCAAGGTGGTCACTTTAATTAAGCTTGTGCATGAGTAATGACGTCACCCATCGCAACGAAGACTCAATATTAGTTTAGGAGTTGTCGTTTCTCCTTACTAAAAGTAGGTCTGAAAGGCTTTGTGAATAACTTTTAAGAGAAAACTCCTAGCTAAAATCTTTTAGTGCGATTTAGGAGTGCTAAGATAAAAAATCTTTGGGCCCTGGTCTTTTGGGCAGACATTGGCAATGTCAAAAGAACTAACAGTGTTGCTTTAAAAACCCTTGCATATCATGCAGTAGGGTGGACTGTGTACAGTTGAGACACTTTTTGCGTTTTGATTTTACACACAAAAATAGATAGTGAAAAGAAGTGAATTTCCACATGACATTTCACATGACGTTTATGAGCTTGTAGACTTAAATATTATCAATAATAATACCCATAAGTAGTTTATATTTCCCACAATTAGCTCATAAACATTTTTGCATTTTTGTCTCGACTGCGTCTCAACTGTACCCTATGTGGTACAGTTGAGACACCCATTTTTAATGAAGTATAGTAAACTAACCGTTCATTGCCAAATGTAATGAATAAACCCCTAGAAATTGCAGTGTTTTTAATTTAACTTACTTAATTTACATTAGCATTTGTTAAAGGGGTTCGAAATGGAATGTTGGAGTAATGACGCTAACAATACAATGGCCCAATCCCAATGTCAGCCCTAAAGACTAGAACTAAGGACTCACAGACTTAATTGATTTCAGGTGCTAAGTGAGTGAGTGTGTGAGGCCACATGGGCTCAGATAGGTATTTTGGGATTGGGACAGCACTTCACGAGATCACATGTACCTTGGCGATGTTTACTAACAAAGACGTTGCTAACATTTGCACCATGCACGTGTGTCGTGCGTGCTGTTGTTACCTTAATTTCCGGATTTTTCTATGATCGCCGCGGTAAACGTCACACCACTTTGAACTGTGGGTAATTCCCTTAGGTTAAGTCTGCACCGATGCAGACTCACGGAAAGGGCTCGGTAAGTGTGTACTCAAACCCTCCCGCCCGTTGTAATTCGACATTGGGACAGCCCTAAACCCTTACGAATTTCGCGAGAACGCGCACCAAAGTCCGTGAGTTTGTGAGTCCGGACATTGGGATTGGGCCAATGTGTGTCTCAACTGTCCCCCGCAGAGCACCTCGCACATTTCCCTAGATTTTGCAACGACCTTACATGACATAATGTCATAAAATATAACCGTTTTTAGGTTTGATACCAATTATGTATAACAGTTTCATAAGGGTAATGAGCTATTCATTGTGGAAGGCACACGGTGACGTCAACATTTTCTTATGAGATTTTCTTTTGCCGATAACTTTGGA
This sequence comes from Sardina pilchardus, assembly GCF_963854185.1. Classification (NCBI taxonomy): domain Eukaryota; kingdom Metazoa; phylum Chordata; class Actinopteri; order Clupeiformes; family Clupeidae; genus Sardina; species Sardina pilchardus. Next base: position 1,482,036 of record NC_085013.1, read on the forward strand.
TTGGAGATACTTGTGTCATTAAAATGTTCCATGATCGAAGAGGGCACTACGCATGTGCATAGCAAGAATCACAACTTGGGCTTACTGCGCATGCAAGATATTTAAGGTGTCTCAACTATACTCGTGTCTCAACTGTACACGGTCTATTTCTATTGGTTGGGAGAGTTGTGAGCAGAACTGCTGCAGGTCCCATGTACAGATGAGCCAAAGAATCTTCTCTATACAAATGTTCATTGATTTCATGCCGTAGCACAAAGGCCCCATGCTGAACTGTCACTGTCTAGGCCTTTAAGAGCTACTGCAGACCCTACTGTATGTTTAGAATGGGTGATAAATCAGTGCAGGGCAGGGGGAGAACTCTGTCCAAAATATTATTCCTATCCTGTTCCCATCTGATCCAAGAGAATATCACCTTTATGTGGCCTCAGCTTACAGCGAGTCATGTGGAGATAAAATATCCCATCTTCACTTTCATCTCAAGCAGCAGGGAGAAAAGGAGATGGTGGGAGTATTGGGGGATATGAGGGTAACTGTAAAAGGTGCTCTCCAGGAGGTGTTCCAGCCTCTTGTACTCCCGGAATGCAGCTCCGCTCAGACCATCTCCAGGTTGTCCCATAAAGCTGCTGGGCTGCTGCCAACATTCCTCAGAGCACACCTGGACAGAATGCCACACCCTACACACATGCACACACACACACATGCACATAGTTTAAGAATGGGAGGTGTGCAGATGGACTGGACACAGCTACCGGTTGAGCGTAACACACAGACACATTCCTATGCTGGACCGAAGCATCTCTCAGGGATGGGCCCTGGATTCTATAGAGATTACCCAGATACTGTATATGGAGTTCATCAAGGTCTTCATAATATCCACATGAAAACGGTTAGCTTTGATAGGAATTGATTGTTGAACAATGCTGGGACTAAATTGTACTTGCTCTCTCCCATATTATATATATGTTTGTATTCCCTTAATCGAAGTGTAACACTAGAGCAGGGGTGTCAAACTCAAATACACAGTGGGCCGAAATGAAAAAAAATGGTCCAAGTCGAGGGCCGGACATATTCAAACTTTATTATGAACTTAAAATTTGCGCATATTGCATCTGAAAGTGGCCTAATGCTGATCTTTTGCTGCAATAATAGGCCTGAACTCCGCTTTAGTTTTACACATCTATCTGAAACAAGAAGTCTAACACAGGTCAAATGTCAAAATAAAAAAAACATCAGTGCCATTAATTTCTTATGCCTGTCTTTCTTTCTGCAGCAGTAAATTCTAATGAAAACAACATTTTCTCCACAGGCCAACAACAAAACATAACATTTCCTTCAATGATAATCCAAACACACAACTAACAGTCCAAGACTCCAAGCAATAGGCTACCACGAGAAAAGTGCAAAAAGGAAACCTATGCTTCATTAAAGCTTTATTGCTGATGTGCCCTTGAGCCTGAACCAGACACTTGACATCTCATCTTTGACACAAGTGCATCAATGTTTGGGGTCAGGCTCTGAGCTGAGGAAATCCTCAGAATTGAGTGAAGATGTTCATCAGTGAGACAACTCCTGTGTGATGTTTTGTTCAACTTCATTACAGAGAAAAGTTGTTCACATAGGTATGTGCTACCAAACATAGAGAGCATTTGAGCAATATTCGCACGCAGCTGGGGCATTGTGTCAGGGATAAAACGTGGAAACTGCGCATGGCCCACTGAGTCATACTTTGACTTGAGTGTGTCACTACATTGGAGTTCGATCAACTCCATTTGGAGGTTGGTTGGTGCGCTTTCCACGTCTACTGTAAACGGATTACTGAGCAGTTGAAATCTACTCTTTTGCGCTTCGAAGTCGGAAAATCGCCGCGTGAAGTCGGCGTTAAGTAAGCCGACCTTTTCAGCCAATTGTGCGCTTGGGAAAACGGACACCTGCTCTTTCATAATTTGGCAGCACGGGAAATGTCCCAAGTCTTCTCGCAGCATTTGCGTCTCCCACAGGCGCAGCTTGGTTTTAAACGCCTTCACTGCAGCGTGCATATCAGTGATGTCATGATCCCGCCCCTGAAGCTTCAGGTTGAGCGCATTGAGATGGCTCGTAATGTCACACAGAAATGCCCATTCGCAACAAAACTTCTTGTCCTGAAGCTCTGTCGTGTCTTTCCCTTTGCTCTCCATGAACTGACATATTTCATCACGTAATTCGAAACATCTGTTCAGCACCCTTCCCCGGCTTAGCCACCGCACCTCTGTGTGATAGACCACATCACCATATTCCGAACCTGTCTCCTCCAGCAAGGACTTGAATTGACGGTGATTCAACCCTTTGGCTCTAATGAAATTAACTGCTTTTGTTACAGTGCTCATTACATGATCCATTTTCAAGGCTTTGCCACACAACGATTCCTGGTGTATGATGCAGTGATACGCTGTCAGCTCACCTGCGCCGTTCACCTCCCGCAGCTTCTCCCGAATCCTGCCCACCAATCCATTCTTTTGCCCGCACATCGCAGGCGCCCCATCCGTCGTCAGTCCCACAAGTTTATCCCAAGGCAAACCCATTTCGTTCACACATTTGCACACTTCTTCAAAGAGATCCTTCCCGGTAGTAGTGCCATGCATTGATTTCAGTCCTAAAAGTTCCTCTGTAACGCATAGGCTCGAGTCCACTCCGCGGATGAAGATTGACAGCTGGGCAGTATCTGATGCATCGCTGCTTTCATCCACAGCTAGGGAATAGGCTTGGAATGTTTTTCCCTTCCCCATGAGCTGTTCTTGTAAATCGGTGGCAAGCTCACATACACGATGAGCAATGGTGTTTCTGCTCAGACTCACATTTAAAAAGGCTTGCCTTTTATCTGGACACACGACATCGCAAACTTTTAACATGCAAGTTTTTAGAAATTCTCCCTCGGTAAAGGGCCGGGCAGATTTAGCAATCTCCTCCACCACAACGAAACTAGCCTTTAAAGCAGCATCATTCTGTGATTTGGCTTTAGCAAACATAGTCTGCTGTGCCACCAGACTTCGTTTCAACTCCACTACCTTTTGGAGCTTCTGTTGAATGTTCATATCTTTGTATTTTTCTTGGTGTCTCGTTTCATAGTGGCGTCTTAAATTATATTCTTTAATGACAGCCACGTCGGCACCGCACACAAGGCAGACAGGTTTGCCCTTTATATCGGTGAACATGTATTCAGCCTCCCACCTTTCTTGAAAACCTCTGTTTTCAAAGTCCACCTTTCGTTTGGCCATTTTTGGCTGTTGGCAGTCCAGATTCTAGAGCAGTTCATGAGATCGCGCTTATGGGCCTCGATTGACGTCTAGGGCTATAGCGGTGCATTGTGGTATTTGCAGTATTAACGGTGCATGCGAAATACCGGCGGGCCAGTTCTCATAGACATTAGATATTATCTGGGGGGCCGTATAAAATGACATCGCGGGCCGGATCTGGCCCGCGGGCCTTGAGTTTGACAGGTGTGATGTAGAAGAAGTAGTTAACACACATGACCTACTTGATGTAGAAGAAGTAGTTAACACACATGACCCACCCATGAATACAGATAACCCACAGGCAGTCAGGTCTAGTTCACGTGAAAGAACGTTTACAGAAAAGGGATTAGAGATGCACAAACAGGAAGCCATTAAACACAAGAAAGAATTCATGAGAGCTTATGGCTCCTGGAAAGAGACGGCAGGAAAGGTTAGGACTGCACTAAAATCATTCTGTTCTCAAGATGAACTAAAGAAAATCAGAGAAGAAATCCAAACTCGACACAATGCAGTAAGTGAATGTTATGAGCCCATTCAACGCAACCACAATGCCACTCCAGACATCGTACCAAAAATAGATGCTTGTATAGCACTCACTGCAGAGATCAGCGAAATAATAGAGAAGCGGCTACAAACTGTAGAAGATGTCTTCAATCCAGAACTTGAGAAAGTACGATTGAGGATGGCTCTTAAGAAGGATGAGTATGGATCTATCTTTGGACGCTCAAAGACAGACACTGTACCCTCTCTAGCAGGAAATTCAATCCACTCACAGAGCTCAAACCAACATGTAGATGCGGGAGCAGAACTAGCAGCTCAACAACAAAAGTTTAAAGCAGTGTATCAAATACAAGCTCAAGAAGAAGTTCTTAGCAAGTTAGAAGAGGAGAAGCAGCTAGTTCTTAAAAGGTTGGAAGAAGAAAAGCAAGTAGCTCTTAAAAGAATAGAGGCAAACATGCGTCAGGAAAAGAAAAGATTACAGCAAATTCAAGCAGAGTCAGAAGTAAGGATAGCAGAGGCGAGAGTAAATGCATACGAGAGCCTTGAACATGAGTGCAGAGACTGGCTAAAAGAGACTGATCTCACAGTTGAATCCAAAGGCCCGCTTAATTCAAGGGCCAACGCATATCAGCCTCCACAAGCACACAGCAATGCGCTAGCATTTCCTGAGAGAGATGGCCTTACTCAAGCACTCATTAACTCACTCAGTATCAATCGCCTGCCCGTTCCTGAGCCACCAAAGTTCTCTGGCGAAGCCTTAAAGTATGTAGACTGGAAGATGTCTTTCATGGCCCTCATAGACCGTCAGCCCCTCCCAGCTCATGAAAAAATGTTTTATTTAAAAAACTATCTCAGTGGAGAAGCACGTAAAGCTGTCAAGGGATTCTTTTATAGAAACTCAGAAGAAGCCTATCAGGGGTAGAAGAAAGATACGGAAACCACTTCATTGTGCAAAAGGCTTTTAGAGACAAGCTCATGAAATGGCCCAAGGTTGGTAACAGTGATCCGGCTGCACTTCGAGAGTTTGCTGACTTCTTGCAAGGATGTGTTGAAGCGATGCCTCACGTGAAAGGATTGGCCATCTTGGACGACTGTGAGGAGAACCACAAGTTGCTGAAGAAATTACCAGACTGGATCACACGAAAATGGAGCAGAATTGTCACGGAAAGGTTGGACGAATCCGGGGATTACCCAAGCTTTTCCTGTTTCACAAGATTCATCCAAAAGGAGGCTCGGATAGCTTGTAACCCTGTTGCCTCTCCATTTCTGATCAAGGCCACAGATGACAGGCAGCCCAAGAGAGCTAGAGCACTTCACACAAACACTAAAGGGAACAATTCCACGGAAAAGGTTGAGAAAGTGTTCAGCACCAAGTCAAGGCCACCTTGTCCTATCTGTAAAGATGAGACGCACGGCGTCGTAAAGTGTCCTACCTTTGCAGCAAAATCTCTGGAAGATAAGAAGGCCTTCATACGAGAAAACAATTTGTGCTACGGATGTTTGAGAAAGGGACATAACAGTAAAGATTGCAAAACACGACACACCTGTGGCACATGCAGCAGACGTCACCCCACCTGCCTACATGAAGAGAGAGAGAACCGATCTGTCGAAGCAAAAGAGAAACAGTCCACTTCCACAGACAAAGGCACTAGCCAGGAGATTAAGGTGACGTCCCATGCAGTGACGCAGCGCGTCTTTGCCACATCAAGCATCGTCCCTGTTTTCATGTCATCTGCAAACGAACCACAGAAAGAAGTTATAACGTATGCGCTTCTGGATACGCAGAGTGATTCAACGTTCGTCTTGGAAGACCTACTCGAAGAGCTGAACGTGGAGACTAAACCAGTACAGCTCAGACTGAGCACCATGACGGCTGTTGACACACCCATAGCAAGTAAAAGTGTCCACGGTCTACAAGTTCGAGGACTGCAGTCTGAAAAACAGATTCAGCTACGCCAAGCCTACACTCGTGGCTTCATCCCAGTCGACAAGTCCTACATCCCAACTTCCAAAACAGCGCTGCTCTGGCCTCATCTAAAGCATCTAGCAAACAAGCTTCCGCTGCTGAAGGACTGTGAGGTAGGACTGTTAATCGGAAGTAATTGCCCGTTGGCGTTAGCCCCCCTGGAAGTGGTCACAGGAGGCGAAAATGACCCATTCGCCCAGAGAACGGAACTCGGCTGGAGCATCGTAGGCTCATCTAATCCACATCTGGATCGCCAGGGAAACCAGAGGTTCGTCCATCGAGTGACAGTAAAGGAAATACCAGCGCCATCAACTACTGATGTGCTGAAGGCCTTAGAATCAGACTTCAACGAGAGGAAGTATGCAGACAAGGACAAGAATGTGTCACAAGACGACGTTCGCTTCATTCAGCTCTTGAGTGACAACATAATTCAAAGGAAAGATGGACACTACGAAATGCCCCTCCCTTTCAAGAGTGCAGAGCCTCCTCTGCTACCAGACAATAAGAAGCTGGCTACAGTTCGACTGCAGCACCTAAAGAAAATACTTAAAAGTAACCAGCGGTATAAAGAACAGTACAAGGTCTTCATGGAGGATATGATAAAGAAAGGCGATGCAGAGCCAGCCTCTCCTGCGACAGGACAGCAGACTACGTGGTACATACCACACCATGGGGTGTTCCACCCCAAGAAGCCAGAGAAGCTAAGGGTCGTCTTTGACTGTTCTGCAAAGTACCGTGGTGTCTCACTAAATGATACACTGTTAACAGGTCCTGACATGATCAATTCTCTCCTTGGAGTGCTCTGTCGTTTCAGGAAAGAGGCAGTAGCCATCATATGCGACATCGAGCAAATGTTCCACCAGTTTTATGTTTCTCCTGAACTACGGAACTACTTACGGTTTCTCTGGTGGGAGGATGGAGACATCGAAGCAGAGCCTCAAGAATATCACATGGCCGTCCATCTATTCGGCGCCGCTTCATCTCCTGGATGTGCCAACTTCGGTTTGAAGTATTTGGCACGGCAACACAAGGAAGAGTACCCATCAGCATCAGCCTTCGTTGAAAAGAACTTCTACGTTGATGATGGGCTTATCAGCGTTCCCTCTGTAGAAGAAGCAAAGGAGTTGATTAACGAAGCACGAGAGTTGTGCAAGAGAGGAGGTCTGCGTCTACACAAGTTCAACTCAAACGAAAGGTCAGTCCTGGACTCTGTGGACCCAACTGAGAGAGCAGTCACATCGGAACCCCTCAATCTGGACCTAAGTGCAGCTCCAGCAGAACGTGCTCTTGGTATACAGTGGTCTCTTGAACATGACACTTTCAGCTTCAATGTAATCCCACAGACCAGGCCCTCCACACGTCGCGGCATCCTATCCGTCATCGCCTCTTTGTACGATCCAGTAGGATTCGTGGCTCCGTTTATCCTAACCGGAAAGTGCATCCTCCAGGAGCTGTGCCGTCGAGGCTTTGAATGGGATGACCCACTTCCCGAAGACTTAAGTCCACGGTGGGAGAGATGGAAGAGCGACCTACAAAGGCTGAAGGAAGTCTCAATACAGAGATGCTACCAACCACAAGACTTCTGCAAAACTGTCATGAGGGAGCTACACCACTTCTCGGATGCCAGCAACATAGGATATGGCTCGTGTTCCTATCTGAGAAGCAAAAATGAGGATGGTGAAGTTCACTGCAGCCTCGTGATGGCAAAGGCTAGAGTTGCGCCTACAAAACTCACAAGCATTCCAAGATTGGAGCTTTCAGCGGCAGTAGTTGCTGTAAGATCGAGTGTCATGCTGAGAAACGAGCTTGAAATGCCGATCCACGCAGAATTTTTCTGGACTGACTCCCAAGTTGTCCTGGCTTATATCAACAACGAAGCCAGAAGGTTTCACGTCTTCGTTGCCAATCGTGTGCAAATGATCAGAGAACACACCAGCCCCAGCCAGTGGCACAACATAGATACGACAGAAAACCCTGCTGACCATGCGTCGAGAGGTCTCAGTGCAGTAGACATCTCCTCAACAAACTGGCTACCAGGACCCAAGTTCCTGTGGGAACAGGAAATACATCCAGAGTCTCACCTCACTCCAGAGTTGCTTGTCGGTGATCCTGAGGTCAGGTCAATGCAGGCGTTTGCCACCAAAGTTGAACCGTCCAAGTCAGACATTCTTACCCATCTACATAGATTCTCCTCCTGGTCAAAACTCCTGAAAGTCATTGCAAGAATCAAGAGGCTGAATTCAAAGCAAACCCATCCTGACAAACCTGTGAGTGTGGAGGAACGCGAGAGAGCTGCCGAATCAGTGATGAGGCTTGCACAAGAAGAAGCATTCTCCCAAGAGATGAAGATACTTAAAAGGGGAGAAAGTCTTCAAAATTCCAGCCCTCTGTTTTGCTTGGATCCCATCTTAGAAGGAGGAGCACTTCGTGTGGGTGGAAGACTAGATCAGTCATCCTTAAGCCTAGAAGTCAAACACCCTTTGATTCTACCCAAAGAAGGGACATGTCACCAAGCTGATTTTGACCCATTACCACGAGAAGATCTGTCACCAAGGACGGAATCAAACTCTAACAGAACTTCGAGCCAATGGATTTGGGGTAATCGGTGGAAGTAAGTCAGTCGCTAAGCTGATACACAGATGTGTGAAGTGTAGAAGACTCAGACGGCCTGCAGAAGAACAACGCATGGCGGAACTTCCTAAGGAGCGCGTAGAAGTCTCTGCTCCCTTCACATACTGCGGCATCGATTGCTTCGGCCCATTCATCACAAAAAAGGCCCGCAAAGAGCAAAAGCGCTATGGCTTAATCTTCACTTGCCTTGCCTCTCGATCTGTTCATATTGAGCTGCTTGAGGACTTATCCACAGATGCATTTATTAACGCCTTAAGATGCTTCATCAGTCTCAGAGGAGCCGTTCGTCAACTCCATTGCGATCAAGGGACCAATTTTGTGGGAGCGAAAAATTAGTTCAAAGAAGCACTGAAGCAATGTGACACCAAGACAATTGAGAGCTTCCTCACAGAAAGGCAATGTGAGTTCATATTCAATGCTCCCTCAGCAAGTCACGCTGGCGGTGTGTGGGAGCGCCAGATTCGGACTGTCCGTAATGTCCTGAATGCCACACTCTGTCAATACTCAGGCAGACTTGACGACTCTTCCCTTCGTACTCTGTTCTATGAAGCGATGGCCATCGTGAATAGCCGTCCGCTAACCGTAAACGGAGTGAATGATCCTACCTCGCTCGAGCCATTAACTCCGAACCATCTCATACTGATGAAGTCCAAAATTGCCCTTCCACCACCTGGCAAATTTGAGAAGGAGGATGTCTATGCAACTAAAAGGTGGCGAAGAGTCCAGTACCTCGTCGAACAGTTCTGGAGCCGTTGGAAGAGAGAATATCTCATGAACATCTCCACACTGCAAAAGTGGCACACGACTCGACGCAACCTTAAAGTAGATGACTTAGTCATTATAAAGGAAGACACCCCTAGAAATCAGTGGCACCTGGGACGAGTGGTTAAAACCACAAAGGAGAGCGATGGACTAGTGCGTCGCGTCAAGGTGTTAGTAGGAGAAAGGACGTCAGTGAAACAAGATCGCCCTACCAAACCTGTGATTATAGAAAGGCCCATTCAGAAACTAGTTCTCCTTCTTGAGAGTGAGTGATTAGTACAGTAGTTTACACCTTTATCCCCTGTAGTTATTAAGTAGTACTCACTTGCATATATCTAGACACACTGATACACACACAGGACTCAAGTATGAGCCGTTCAGCCAGGTTGATCCTTGTCTTCACTCTTCATAACATGAGTGGTGGGAGTGTAGATGACCACTAGCAGTGTTTTATTATGATTTTCCGGTTTTTATACTTTTATCTCAGGGGACTTTTATTTTGACGTCACGATATTCACATGGTGGGCTAATCTCTCCACGCACACTTGTTCAATGTAAAGTTCACTAGAAGGCACGTAAAGGACTAACCACGTTGCAACCATTCCTGGTTCACCACTTTTTAGCACCCCTTGATATGCGGAGCGAGGTATGTGGTTCATTGTAATGTATTATTTCATGTGAGTTCATTTTGTATTTTTACGTAAATGGTGATGAGATTTATTTCATGTGGTGGTGTTGCCTGCTAATGCTGGCGTGAATGTGATGCTAGCCTGCTAATGCTGGCGTGAATGTGATGTTAGCTCATTTGTCAAGGCATTATTTTGTATCCGGCTAAATTGCCTTTGTTATTCTCTTTCTTTAAGTTTTTCACGGTGTTGGTGCTATGCACACTCGTCAGGAATAAAGTACACCCGTATGAAAACACTCCCAAGCCTGTTTATTTCAAGTTGAGGGGCTGCTACAAGAGTTATTTAAGAAACGCCCAGATTTTGAGGTTGCTCCACCCAAAACGTGTAACTCCCTCTATCTCATCAGGGATGTTAGCAAGCAACCCTGCACATCCGCCAAAATGATAGTTGCTGACCTTGAGACCTCTGGGGTTAAAGTCTTGAGGAAGACAGTAGCGAGGGATTTTTATTGTGGAGACCTCCAAGGGCTGAGAAAAACCCCATTACACCAAAAGGGACACTTCAAAGTCAGACTGAACTTTGCCCATGCACATTTAAAAGCTAAAAATGAGTTTTGGAAAACTGTCCTTTGGTCTGATGACATTAAACTGGAGCTGTTTGGGCACATGGATGTTGCCTATGTTTGGCGAAAAAAGGGAAGGCCTACAACCATAAAAATACAGTTCCCACAGTGAAGCATGGTGGTAGGAGCATCATGTTATGGGGCTGTTTTGCTGTCTCAGGCACAGGGAGCCTTGTTTGGGTGCATGGGATCATGAAAAAGAAAGATTATGTTGACCTCTTGAGGGATAACATCAAGACGCCTGCTCTTAGTCTAGGCTTAGGTCACCACCAGGTCCTTCAGCATGATAATAACCCAAAGCATAGTGAAAAGTGGTCTAAAACGCCCTAAAGGATACCAAAATCAAGGTGCTGGAATAGCCTACACAGAGACCAGACCTCAACCCCATTGAGAATCTGTGGCACATGCTTAAAGCAAGAATCCATACGAGAAAACCATGCCGTTTGGACGAGCTGGAGCTAAAGAGTGCTTAAGAGATATGTGCCAACCTAGTAAAAGACTATTCAAAGAAGTTGTTGTCAGTTGAAGCAAAGAAAGGCTACACTATTGACTATTAATGGTCTGGGGGCTAATAATTTTGAACATGTCAATTTTTGCTTTTCTTGTCACAAATCAGAGCATGAGTAAACAATGATCATCAAACTTTGTGGGCATACTGTCTTTGCGCTTCTGTAATAATATAAACTAGGCACATTTTTGGAAATGGTCATTTTCATGTATAAACAAAGGAATATGTCTGAATTCATAAGGGGGGCTAATAATTTTGGGCTTAACTGTAGGTATAAAAATAATCTTTAGGTGATTTATTGTACTCCCACAATGAAAACAATGTGGAAAAATATACCCTGCAAGGCAAGCAAATTTATTCTGAGAAAAAGGAAAATCTCATAAAGAAATAAATATTTTTAACAAAAACAGCTTGCTCACAATTATTGGCACCCCTGAAACATATTACGTACAACATTTAACAGGAGCATTTTCCTATGTAAATGCAACGTTTTAAAGTAAATCAGAGTGTCTGTGAACTTTCAAAAGTAGTTCATGACGTTCTTTTTCACTATGGTATGAAAATGAAGTCACTCAGAGGCTAAATCCTCTAGTCATTTTCAACATTGGAGAGACAAGAGAATACACTAAATTGAAATAAAAAGAAATTGTGTTGACATTTGTAAGTAAGAGAATGTCTATGGAAACTAGGTATTTTGTTGAAAATGCCTATATTTCCAGTTAAAATGATGAATAAAAGGTTCTAATCATCTGGAAATGTGGCAAACATGCTTGGACAAAGACCCATGGCTATTTTGCTCCCACGCACAGTATGGAGGATGGTATGATAGGCAAAAAAATCCATAAGAACCACTGTTGAGAGTTACAGACAAAGCTATCATCTTAGGGTCACCAAATCCCCCCCAAAAATCTTCAAAAGTGACCTCACTGCTAATAGATTATTTATACAGCATGTCAGGTTAAAGCCAGTAGAGTCATTTAATGAACAATGTAAATGGCAGGAATTACTGAATGGTACCATGACATGTCTGGGAGTGTGGTCTATTGTCAGATGAAAATAAAATTATGCTATTTTGCTAAAAACACTTAAAGGGATAATCCGGAGTGAAATGCACTTTAGATCAATTTTTCGGACTATTGGGAGTACGTACGTTGAGTTGACACCAAAATCATGTCATTCGGATGTATTTTGAGAAAGTTCGAGCTCACCGTTTTTAGCCAAAACTCGTTAGCCTGGAAGTGACTCGGGCATGTCCTTTCGCCGCTACAAAACGCTATTTTTATACCTCTTTTACTGTTCCAAACAACACTACACTTGCGTGGTAGTGAGTAGAGGGTCCCTAAAGCCAAACCGAAGTATCCCCACGTCTTTATGTGGTCGGATAGAGAGTCCAGAATGAATTTAATCGAGTCAGTACCTTTCCGGAAATGGCGCTGCTGCAGCTAGCAACGCTGAAACAACACTTTATTAACATTTCCGGAAAGGTACGGACTCGATTAAATTCATTCTGGACTCTCTATCCGACCACATAAAGACGTGGGGATACTTCGGTTTGGCTTTAGGGATCCTCTACTCACTACCACGTAAGTGTAGTGTTGTTTGGAACAGTAGAAGAGGTATAAAAATAGCGTTTTGTAGCGGCGAAAGGACATGCCTCAGTCACTTCCAGGCTAACGAGTTTTGGCTAAAAACGGTGAGCTCGAACTTTCTCAAAATACATCCGAATTACATGATTTTGGTGTCAACTCAACGTATGTACTCCCAATAGTCCGAAAAAATGATCTAAAGTGCATTTCACTCCGGATTATCCCTTTAAGGTGTCTTTGGCATACATAGAAGAATGACTATACTAAAAAGAACCCCATGCCTAATCAGAATTATGGTGGAGGGGCTGTGCTATTGTGGGGCTGTTTTAATTCCCAAAGGCCTTGGGAACCTAATTAAGGTGCATGGCATCATGAACACCAAGAAAAACCTGAACATTTTCAAAGGAAATCAAACAATCTCTGCCAAGGCCCTAAAAGTTGGTCATGATTGGATCATTCATCAGGTCAATGAACCAAAACAAATGCACAGATCAAAACAAATATGGTTTACTGAACACAAAATCAAGCTTCAGACATTGCCATAGCAGTCCCCTGATCTAAACTCCATAGAAAAACAGTGGGATGAGTCAACGAGAAGAATGCACAAGTGTGGACCTAGCAATCTGGACGATCTGGGGAGGTTTTGTAAAGATGAATGGTCTTAAATCCCTTACTTTGTATTCTCAATCTTTATGGGGTGTCAGAGAAGAATATTACATGCTGTTTTATTGACAAATGGAGGTTTAAGAAGGTATTACAAGTAGGGGTGCCAATAATTGTGAGTGACGTGTTTTTATTAAAAACATTTATTTCTTTATGAGATTTTCCTTTTTCTCAGAATAAATTTGCTTCCCTTGCAGGGTGTATTTTTCCTCATTGTTTTCATTGTGGGAGTACAGTAAATCACCTAAAGATTATTTTTTAGACCTATTTTTAGTCAACTTTTACCAAGGGTGCCAATAATTCTGGAGGGTACTGTAGATCTAGATTAAGTGTCTTACATAGACTTTCTTCTTCTCTCCTATGTGTGAGGCAGTGTTGTACTGAACAGATGGAAAATACTTTTCTGCTGTGTGGTTGGCGAGAACTCCTCCATGAAACGCAATTCACATTTTAATATGTTAGAGATGGCAGATTTTAACAACAGCAACTCAAACTCGCACACAAATGCATAGCCACAGCTCATTGGAGCCACAGCCTAATACTGGGATTAAGGTTAACGATAGACTCCAACCAGATAGTTCTTATGAGAGCTGGCATGCCTCACAACATTAAAAAGAGAAAATAGAACAGTGGTGGTGCTAGTCAAACAGTTATAGGCAACTTGAACCACTTCACATGGCGACCATGCCATTCCTTCTAAGCTTGAGTGTGGAGAGACAGTTAACTGATTCTGAGCCACAAAACTAATTTATTGTCATTGTACATGCCTCTGGGTGGCATGCACTTGATATAAGGGAAAAAATACATGTTCTACCATTCGAGTTGACTACCATAAACCTCTCTCTCTCTCTCTCTCTCTCTGTTTCTACATCCTTAGTATGTTCCATTTCCCTAGTGTGTTTTGCCTTTCTTGTTTTCAGGTCCCGCCCACCTACTGCTAATTACCGGACAGGTTGTTCGTAGTAGGGCTTGGGATCATGACGTGAAAACTTCGCGGGCACAGCCATATTGGCAGCCTCACTCCTTAGTTTACTATGGATTACTATGGATTTACTCCCACCTATTAATATGTTCCTGTTACTTAGTTTTTGCCTTCTTGGTCGTATGTTGCTGTGTAGTGGGATGTAACAGCGCAACCCAGGATCGCAAGAGGAAAAGAATCGCTAAAACTATATTTCTGCTTCTTGTCTTCTGCATCTGAATGAATGGATATTACTTTCGGTGCGCTACCAACATGGCGGCAATATTCCTGGAATGCAAGGCGTGTGCCCGAGCCCTGTTGGGGTTGATTGGTCAGCCCTTAAAACACCCAAGATGGCGTTAGATTAGTTCAGTGCCTTTGAGCCCGTCAGCATCCACGGTTGTGTGAGTGCCATGAATGACTGTGTCTAGGTTTTATGTTGTGTCCTGTCCTGAGCTTTTGTCTTGCTGTACATTTTAAGCTACCCCAGTAGTGTTATGTGCCGAGTGCAGCAAGTACTCCCAGTGGGGAGAGAGGCTACAATGCAGCAAATACTGGCCTAGTGTGGACAGGGTGTGTCAGGTTCAGCAAAACAACTGTTTATGTATGACTAGAGTAGCCTGACTCTCGCCAGACCCTTGTAGTTCCGCCATGCTCCACCAGAGGCGTTTTGCTGAGCTCCACACAAGGGTCTGGACGCGAGGGCAATCCAAACCCCTGCCAGTGATCAAAAAATGAGCAACCAATCAGGAGCGCCGAAGCGAGTGTTTGATTCAAATAACAATGGCGGCACGCAGCGAGGAGTATTGTGCTGACATTGATTCTGCTATTTCAACCGTTTTGTCGAATCTATCGAGTATTCATTATTTAAAAGATTAACAGAGAATAGTTTTGAAGACATTTATTGGTGGCAAGGATGTTTTTACTCTTCTTCCGACCGGGTTTGGTAAGAGCTTGAAGAAGCCTAGCACGTCATTCAAGATAACAGGCAAGTGGTTTATCAAATCACATGCGAGGATGTTTTACAAGGACCCGCCTTCATAAATACATCTCCTATCGAGAAGTCCCAGATCCTTGTGTGAAGCAGACAGTGAACTACAGGATCTGGCGAAAGTCAGGTTATGACTAGAGAGGAGGGCAATGAAAAGGAGGGGGAAACTGAGAAAGTCTGTTAACAGGAAAAAGCAAGTTCAATGAGGTGAGTTTTGAGGGCCTTTTTGAGGAATGGTAAGGTGCTTCACTGTTGTGTGATGTGGTCGGGGAGGTGTTGCCCCAGGATTGGAGCTTAGTCTTGATGGTCTTGAGTGTATTAGCGTCGACGGACCTGAGGCGGTGATCTGTCCAAAGGGGAGCATGTACAGGATAAAGAGGATTGAACCCTGGGGGACAACACGTGTGACTGGAGTGGTGGAGGACTTGCAAGTTGCAATTGTTTATAGAGATGTAATGGTGTCTGTCGGAAAGATAGGAGGTGAACCAGGTGAGGGTGGAGCCACTTATTCCAAGTGCAGAAGGCGTGAAAGGATGGAGTGTTTGATGGTGTCGAAGGCTGCACGGAGGTCTAGGAGGATGAGGATGGTGAGGAGACTAGAGTCAGCAGCAAGGAGAATTACGTTTGTGCTTTTGAGGAGGGCAGTTTCAGTGCTTCGTCTGAAGTGGAAGCTAGATTGAAATAATTCATACAGGTATTAGAGCTGAGGTGGATTTGAAGTTGAGGAACAACAAAAAAGTGACAATTCTTTATAAAGATATAATAATAATAAAAACAACAACAATAATAATAATAATAATAATAATAATAATAATACATAGGTTTTATAAAGCGCTTTTCACCGTTTTTCTTATGAAATGATTTTCATGTTATGTTCTTAATTTTACAGACATTTCATTGTTTGTCTTGTCATATTTTGAGGAAGAATGTACTTTTTTGCAATTAATGCTGTGCTCTAGGTGGCAGTGTTCAGTGGTTTACCTCAAGTGGTCTACAGAAGAGCATGGAATCCTCGAAACACGATTTGGTCATGGTCACAAGGGGTAATTTCTCCATGGGGTAATATTTGATTATCTTACAGTTTTTCTCAGTCGCTTTGGTACATTTCTCAAATCATCCTTGAGATTTGCTAAACAGTGCATTTCTCAAAACTATTTGTACAAATAGCAAAACACCATGGAATACCTGCAAAAGCTAGTTTCTTGCTCAAAATCCTTAGCCCATCTCTCAAAACTAAATATTTGTGTCAATGAACATGTCAGTGTATCAGAATGTCAAGACCTTGTGTCATCGCGTATGGATAAGACAGTTAAATGGCTTAGTCATGTTGTCAGTATAACTGTGTACCCTGGAGGCATGATCTGATGTAAACTATGGCTAAAATTTGTATGACATTTTTTGTAAATTGTAGGTTACACCTTAGTGTATGTGGGAGTTTGATCGACAATATTCACATTTACGCTTTTACTGTTTTTTTACTGTAATTTGTTGTCAGACCTTGTCATTGTGCTACAGAAAGGAAAAGACAGCACTGCATATAAATGGAAAAAATGAAATAAAGTAGAAATTTGACAATCTCGTTAACACTGTAAATGCAGTATTGTAGAAATTCCAGTGCAGACTTCCTACACCTCCTGATGTTCCATGTCTTTTGGGCCACACATTCTCATATGAACATGTTCAACTATTATGCATACAAGACTTATACTATGAACTAATGCCTAAATGTTGTGGGGGTGAGACTATTTAGCTGAGAATTGTACATGATAGTTTGCATGGATGTACCAAAACATTTGCAACTTGCTCAAAGGAATGAGAAACTGCTTTTTTTTTGTGCACAAGTGACTCAATGATCTGAAGATTGAACAGGTAGTTTTGAGAATTTCAATTCTGATCTGAGAAATGTACCAAAGCAACTGAGAAAAACTGTAATAGCAATTGTTATGTTACTCTAGTGCACACCTGTCAAACTCAAGGCCCGCGGGCCAGATCCGGCCCGCGATGTCATTTTATACGGCCCCCCAGATAATATCTAATGTCTATGAGAACTGGCCCGCCGGTATTTCGCATGCACCGTTAATACTGCAAATACCACAATGCACCGCTATAGCCCTAGACGTCAATCGAGGCCCATAAGCGCGATCTCATGAACTGCTCTAGAATCTGGACTGCCAACAGCCAAAAATGGCCAAACGAAAGGTGGACTTTGAAAACAGAGGTTTTCAAGAAAGGTGGGAGGCTGAATACATGTTCACCGATATAAAGGGCAAACCTGTCTGCCTTGTGTGCGGTGCCGACGTGGCTGTCATTAAAGAATATAATTTAAGACGCCACTATGAAACGAGACACCAAGAAAAATACAAAGATATGAACATTCAACAGAAGCTCCAAAAGGTAGTGGAGTTGAAACGAAGTCTGGTGGCACAGCAGACTATGTTTGCTAAAGCCAAATCACAGAATGATGCTGCTTTAAAGGCTAGTTTCGTTGTGGTGGAGGAGATTGCTAAATCTGCCCGGCCCTTTACCGAGGGAGAATTTCTAAAAACTTGCATGTTAAAAGTTTGCGATGTCGTGTGTCCAGATAAAAGGCAAGCCTTTTTAAATGTGAGTCTGAGCAGAAACACCATTGCTCATCGTGTATGTGAGCTTGCCACCGATTTACAAGAACAGCTCATGGGGAAGGGAAAAACATTCCAAGCCTATTCCCTAGCTGTGGATGAAAGCAGCGATGCATCAGATACTGCCCAGCTGTCAATCTTCATCCGCGGAGTGGACTCGAGCCTATGCGTTACAGAGGAACTTTTAGGACTGAAATCAATGCATGGCACTACTACCGGGAAGGATCTCTTTGAAGAAGTGTGCAAATGTGTGAACGAAATGGGTTTGCCTTGGGATAAACTTGTGGGACTGACGACGGATGGGGCGCCTGCGATGTGCGGGCAAAAGAATGGATTGGTGGGCAGGATTCGGGAGAAGCTGCGGGAGGTGAACGGCGCAGGTGAGCTGACAGCGTATCACTGCATCATACACCAGGAATCGTTGTGTGGCAAAGCCTTGAAAATGGATCATGTAATGAGCACTGTAACAAAAGCAGTTAATTTCATTAGAGCCAAAGGGTTGAATCACCGTCAATTCAAGTCCTTGCTGGAGGAGACAGGTTCGGAATATGGTGATGTGGTCTATCACACAGAGGTGCGGTGGCTAAGCCGGGGAAGGGTGCTGAACAGATGTTTCGAATTACGTGATGAAATATGTCAGTTCATGGAGAGCAAAGGGAAAGACACGACAGAGCTTCAGGACAAGAAGTTTTGTTGCGAATGGGCATTTCTGTGTGACATTACGAGCCATCTCAATGCGCTCAACCTGAAGCTTCAGGGGCGGGATCATGACATCACTGATATGCACGCTGCAGTGAAGGCGTTTAAAACCAAGCTGCGCCTGTGGGAGACGCAAATGCTGCGAGAAGACTTGGGACATTTCCCGTGCTGCCAAATTATGAAAGAGCAGGTGTCCGTTTTCCCAAGCGCACAATTGGCTGAAAAGGTCGGCTTACTTAACGCCGACTTCACGCGGCGATTTTCCGACTTCGAAGCGCAAAAGAGTAGATTTCAACTGCTCAGTAATCCGTTTACAGTAGACGTGGAAAGCGCACCAACCAACCTCCAAATGGAGTTGATCGAACTCCAATGTAGTGACACACTCAAGTCAAAGTATGACTCAGTGGGCCATGCGCAGTTTCCACGTTTTATCCCTGACACAATGCCCCAGCTGCGTGCGAATATTGCTCAAATGCTCTCTATGTTTGGTAGCACATACCTATGTGAACAACTTTTCTCTGTAATGAAGTTGAACAAAACATCACACAGGAGTTGTCTCACTGATGAACATCTTCACTCAATTCTGAGGATTTCCTCAGCTCAGAGCCTGACCCCAAACATTGATGCACTTGTGTCAAAGATGAGATGTCAAGTGTCTGGTTCAGGCTCAAGGGCACATCAGCAATAAAGCTTTAATGAAGCATAGGTTTCCTTTTTGCACTTTTCTCGTGGTAGCCTATTGCTTGGAGTCTTGGACTGTTAGTTGTGTGTTTGGATTATCATTGAAGGAAATGTTATGTTTTGTTGTTGGCCTGTGGAGAAAATGTTGTTTTCATTAGAATTTACTGCTGCAGAAAGAAAGACAGGCATAAGAAATTAATGGCACTGATGTTTTTTTTATTTTGACATTTGACCTGTGTTAGACTTCTTGTTTCAGATAGATGTGTAAAACTAAAGCGGAGTTCAGGCCTATTATTGCAGCAAAAGATCAGCATTAGGCCACTTTCAGATGCAATATGCGCAAATTTTAAGTTCATAATAAAGTTTGAATATGTCCGGCCCTCGACTTGGACCATTTTTTTTCATTTCGGCCCACTGTGTATTTGAGTTTGACACCCCTGTTCTACATCAAGTGGGTCATGTGTGTTAACTACTTCTCCATCAAATGACATTTTGTTGAAGTTGTGTTGCTGTTTGGCTATTTTGAACTACTGAACTATAGTTTAATTACTACAGCTTAATAACAAATACTTAATATCAAACATGCACTATTATCAACAACAAAATGTAGGCTAACACACAGACAGCTTAGCAATGAACACTAACATACAGATTTACCCATGAATGAATTCACATTTAACAGGTTCAATTAGTTCAATAATTTTTGTTTTGTTTTGTTATTTAAATGAAATTACTCTTCTGTATCTTTAAATTCACCTTTCAAATGTCAGATTAATCAGAGCATCAACCGTGCACAGTATATTGTTCATAAAGGTGATTTCAGTCCATTACATAAATATCACTGTTCGCAATAGAAGACTGAGTCCATGTGATTTTATGCAGCAATCAGCTAAACGAAATGGAACGATCTTGCCTGGGTGCCAGATGAGGTGAAGGCGTTAGAACAGAAGACGGTAGCTGTACAAAGAATCGCGGATGGCAGTCCTTCCAACGTCGAGTTGAGTTTCACTCCACGTCAAGCGACGAGTTTTTCACTGTAGCAGCCCCTCAACTTGAAATAAACAGGCTTGGGAGTGTTTTCATACGGGTGTACTTTATTCCTGACGAGTGTGCATAGCACCAACACCGTGAAAAACGTAAAGAAAGAGAATAACAAAGGCAATTTAGCCGGATACAAAATAATGCCTTGACAAATGAACTTTAGCAAGCTAACATCACATTCACGCCAGCATTAGCAGGCTAGCATCACATTCACGCCAGCATTAGCAGGCAACACCACCACATGAAATAAATCTCATCACCATTTACGTAAAAATACAAAATGAACTCACATGAAATAATACATTACAATGAACCACATACCTCGCTCCGCATATCAAGGGGTGCTAAAAAGTGGTGAACCAGGAATGGTTGCAACGTGGTTAGTCCTTTACGTGCCTTCTAGTGAACTTTACATTGAACAAGTGTGCGTGGAGAGATTAACCCACCATATGAATATCGTGACGTCAAAATAAAAGTCCCCTGAGATACCGTATATACCCGAATATAAGACGACCCTGAATATAAGACGACCCCCCCATTTCCCAGACTTATTTTTTAAGGGGAACATTTTTTTGAAGAAATATGGTTTTCAACAGAAAATCATTTTATTTGATAGTGATAATTCATTAGAAAAAACATTTGAACACCATTCATTCAATATTTGGATAAATGTTTCACAAAATAAAGTGCACTCTGTCAATGAATGAGTTTTGAAATGAATGAATGAGGGAAGAATGAATAACCTTTCCACAAAAATGCATTATATTTGGGCCTTTATGCTGCACATGAAACTTGGCCTATTCCTCACAGAGATCCCCTGCCTCGCTATGCTCACTCTCACTGTCACCACTATCATGATGCTCCACGAGCCCCTCCCACAGAATGTCATCCTCGCTCCCATCAAGGGCATTTGATATGCAGCATTTCTTAAACCCATGAACGATGCTCTCCTGGCTTATGGCATCCCATGCTTGGAGGATCCAAGTGCAGAGCAGATGCACAGCTGGCTTCTGAAGTTTTCCCGTAGGCGTCAGTGCGTGATCGTCTGACAGGAGCCACTCAGTGTACCTCTTGCGCAGATTATCTTTGAATGGCTTGTTCACGACTACATCCAACACCTGTAGCTGGCTTGTCATCCCCCCCGGTATGATCACTAGATCGCCGTTCATTTTTCGCAAAAACGAGCATATTTCTCTTCTTGTGAAGCGAACCGCGGCGCCTGCCCCACACTACCTTGAGCCAGTCCACTACCAGGCCAGTGTCCATCCAGCCCTTTTCCTGGGCACGTACGATAATGCCAGCTGGCATCGTCTCCTTTGGCATGGTCTTACGTTTCAAGATCACATATGGAGGAAGTTTGGTCCCGTCAGCGAGACACGTCAACATTACAGTGATTCTATTTTTTTCATTTCCAGTGGATCGCACAATAACTGATGTGTCCCCTTTCTTGGCAACAGTGACAGATGTTGGCATGTCAAAAAACACTGGTGTTTGGTCAGCATTTCCTATCTGATCCAGGGGGTATGAGTGAGTCTTCCTCAGTTTAAGAACATATCGTTGAAAAGACAGCAACTTCTCCTCGAAGTCTGAGGGCAGGCGCTGGGCCAAACTTGTTCTACGACGCAGTGTCAGCCCTTTGCGCCGCATCATTCGTGTACACCACCCAGTGCTAGCTTTGAATTCATCTGTCGGTATGTTCAGCTCCTTGGCTATCTCCAGAGCCCTCAGCCGAATTATTTCTCTTGTGATTGGCATCGCATCCCGACGTTTTTCTATCACATATTCATAAATTCTGTCATCAAGTTCTGCAAATTTGCCACTTTGAGGTCCGCGGAAAGCTTTCCTTTGGCTGTGGGCATTTTTTAGTCGTTCTTTTTGTGCTCGCCACCTCCGAACATTGCATTCCGTGACTCCAAATTTTTTGGCAGCTTTACAATTATTAGATGATTCCGCCTCATTCACGACCATAATTTTGAAGTTGGCGTCATAACTGTTTCGAACATGCTGGTTTATTTGACCAACTTTTGAAGCGCTTTTCTCAAGATGATCTCTTGACCTCTCCATGGCAGCACTTTCCTGTTTATTTTAATTAGTTATTCGTTTACAATAATTCATAACAATGTCACTAATTAGCCTATTGTGTTAGCGCCCTCTACTGTTTCCCCCCGCTTTCTCCCTTTCCCCCGTGATTTTGTCTATATGGCGAATATAAGACGACCCCCCGTTTTTCAGTCTATTTTTAGGACAAAAACCTCGTCTTATATTCGCAGTGTTGGGGAGGTTACTTTAGAAATGTAATGTGTTACAGTTACAAGTTACTCTGTTTAAAATGTAATAGTAGTGTAACTATTTGAACTACTTTTTCTGAGTAACGTAACTAATTACTTTTGATTACTTTTTGATTACTTTTCCTATTTTTTTAATGATATATAGTCCCCAAATCCATGCGGAGATTTCGGCCTTCGTCTACAGGCTGCCGAGCCGTTCTGTACAAGCGCACAAGGCAGCAAGGGCATTCAATACATGAATTAGCATCACATTTTTTGTGAGGATAATATAATGATAATCATAAAACGTTTACAGGCAGGCATGTAGGCCTACGCTGATGGCGCTGTAGATGTGATAGAGCCTATAAGAAGGTCCGGCTGTGGAGGGAAACAGTTATTTTTACATACTGTACAATAATCTTTGCAAGGTTTTGCTGACAATATTGAGATGTAATTCAAATTGTAATTTTGAAAAATGTCAAAAGTACCTGTAATTGAATTACACATTTTTCTACAGTAACTGTAATATATTACTGTTACATTTATTTTGTAATTAAATTACGTAACTCAATTACATGTAATGCGTTACTCCCCAACACTGTATATTCGGGTATATACGGTAAAAGTATAAAAACCGGAAAATCATAATAAAACACTGCTAGTGGTCATCTACAACTCTTGTGCGCATTCTGCCATAGCTTAAGCACTTTCCCAGCTACGCACTCCGGAGGGCTGTTTTAAGGTTGAGTGCCACTACAAGGTGAAACAGCATATTGTTCATGTCGGCAGGGGGAGAGCCGGGTCAATTGAAACGCGGGACGAAAGTAACACAGCGATTTCCTCGAAAACCATGCACACCTGAAATGTCATATGTCGTCAGTTTGTTCAACACACAAGACTTGCCAACCACGGGAAATCTCGTGCCATGACGTCATCGAATTCCAACGTTATCCCCGCAAACCTGTTTTTGACACCGGCAAGTAAAATCTTATGTGCGGTAATTTTTTTGTGATCACAACTCGTGTTTATTGTTTCATGCAATGATCACATGACCATACGAGAGATGAATCATTACTTAAACATGTCTGAAAGTGTTAAATGTCAGCATTTTGAGGTTTAGAAGCAAAATATGTTTAAGTGTTAGTTAGCACTGTCGGGACGATTGAAACAGTTGTTTCAATCGTCCCGAACTATCAATGCAAAAAAAAAAAAAAATGTTTCAAAATAAAAGAGGAAGATCAATTGTGAATCCCTCAACAAGGCTTACAACGGGAAATAAGTAAATTAGATGGAAATATAGTCATCAGCATGGTATAAAATGAAGAAATGTGAGTTTAATGGAAACGCGTATCTCGACATTGACGCACATGGAAAAATAAATGTTTTGACCTACTTATATTTTGAAGAATCAGGTGAAATTTTAACCATGACAAGTACAGAAGTATGTTGTTAGGTATGTTTCATAAAAACTAGAGTAAAGTGAATGGTTTCTGTTTACAATATGCTGTTTCATTCGTCCCGCACATGTGTTTCAATTGACCCGACTGGGCGGGTCAATTGAAACAAATGACAACTTACGTTCAAAGTTAAAAAACAACACGATCACTCAAGGTGTATATGAAATTACACTGGTAACTAAGAGAGGACACATGTGAGTTGTTGATCATATGACAACATTATTTGTATCCCTTTCACCTGTTTTGAAAAAAACGTTAAACTGAAAAGTGTTTCAATTGACCCTGCTCTCCCCTAGACCTAGTTCTAAATACATGTAGCCAACAAGGAACGTTACAAATTGACATTACAGTATGAAATGTGATGCTTAATAAGCTGATAAGGCTTCATGTTTCCGCATTACACTGTCACACGGTGGCATATTTCGCGACAATACCTTATCCATGAGGCCTCATTGTTAAATAGTGAAAACCCAGTTGTAATCACCCACTTTGAGTATTTGAGCTTACCGATTGTGCATCTTCAGTTTTAACTTGACGTGAAGTGATAATCCCATCATACTTCGTTGGAATCTGTCCATTTCTTTCCAACTTCACTGAAGTCATCCATACATTTGCACAAATGTCTGCACTACAGTATGTGTCTTGCTTCGTTTGTAATGGAGATTGAAATTGTTATGCCAGTCTCTCTACTGTGTCCAAAGTTGCAGGTGTCAGTCTACAGAATTCTTGGCTTAAATAAATTGACATTATTAGAGGGAGCTGCCAGCTAAACCTTTATGTCAACCGTGAGTTTTTTTATTATAAATCTACACACCTCAAGCACGTCTTCACTCTTTATAAATAAACTTCAAAGCAAAAGCGAAATTTCGTCATTTATAGAATAGAATAGAATGTATACTTTTTTGATCCCGTGAGGGAAATTCGTTTCTCTGCATTTAACCCGATTTAACCAAATGAGTGAACACACACAGTGAGGTAAATCACACATGAACCCGGAGTAGTGAGCTGCCTGCCCAACCAGCGGTGCTCGGGGAGCATTGAGGGGTTAGGTGCCTTGCTCAAGGGCACTTCAGCCGTGGACTGGTCGGGGCAACCCTCCGGTCACAAGCCCGAAACCCTAACCAGTAGGCCACGGCTGACCCATTTCTTTGTTAAGCTATGTGATGACACACCATTTTACTGTAGGCCGTTCTTTATTCAGTTCACCTGCTTCCATTTTCAAAATCAAAGACTGGTTGGTGTTCTTTCTGGATTTAAATTCCATTCAGAAGGTCAAAGAGAAAGTCCACGTTCCATTTTCATATCAACCTAAATTAAGGAGGTGGTGGATCAGTCTGGTTCTTTTTGAATTATGAATATAAATAAATCACGCATCTTTCATAAGGCCGCTTTGATTTCGAACTTGCACAATGTGGGTGTGTCAGAAGCTGGGACGGCAGAATACACGTAAAACAGAAGTGCGTAACTGAAACACGTAAAAAAAGTTTACGCGCGAAGGGGATAATTCCGCCCATATATTAGCTTAAACCAACAAGCACGTCACCATTACGGTTAATGTGGATCAGAACAGACAGTACACTTACATACAAAGCCTATTAGGCTATTCGGTTGTGGACCATAGCTTGCAACACCATTATCAGATATTACTTTACAAACATAGCCGACAAAAAAGTGTCTTACCACCTTTCCAAGATTTTGATATCGTACATCTAAATAGTTCTTCCATCAAACCGTACCATGGGCGCAGTGATATCTGAAAACAGTCCCCATATAGGCAACAAGCAGGAAGTAATGCGTGATATCACTGCGCCCATGGTACGGTTGCAACTTGCCTTGATTATTACGCCAGATGAGAGTGTAGTTCCATGTCAAATCAGCCTAGAAAAATGCCAGGTTTCATTTTCAGTTGGTCCAGACCAGAAATCTTAGTCACTTGTAAGCATGATACTAGCAGGCGAGAAGCTAACGGTCTAATCCGATTCAATGATCTATGCTAGGCAGAAGCTAAAAGTTGTATCGCCAGACTCACAGAATGGCTGGATGAACGGGAACAAGGTAAATATCGATTGCTTTGCTCGAGGGGAGGTGGAAAATGAGCTTATTTCCAAAAATGGCGGAATATCCCTATAAAGGGGACATATCATACCTCTTTTTAAACGAGGTTAGGAATTGGTCTCTCCCAAATTGAGCCGTTTCTGGGCTGGCCACGCCTCCGGCTGCATGTATTGATTACGCTGCTCGTTTCACAGGTGAAAATGACTAAAATAGAGCCGGCATCCAACCACATATGTTAGACCCTGGTGCTAGGGTTGGTCTATGCAAATTCCCTTATATCCCTTATATATATATCAGAATAAGGGAGCCATCCAAATGGCTCACAGCAGCATACTTTCTTGACACCAAAGTCTTTCTACTGATCTACAGAAAACGGATGGATGGGTTTTTTTCGTGCTTGGAGTGTTTATAAGAACAGTAGAGGCCCAAATATGAACACAAAGGCCCGCAAAAAGTGAGTTTTGCATGATATGTCCCCTTTAACAAGCAACCTACACCGGATCGGGCCTGATTTTTTAGTGTTTGAACCGCATTGATAGCTCAAACACTCTAGGAGAAGAGGCGTCTTAAAAAAGTGGGCAAAGAAAAACAATAGATGGGCTTGCCGTGCAGCAAGCCCACTAAAAAGTGGGAACGGGAATAAATAATAAGTACAAACAGGGATGCAAACAGCTCGCTTTTCGGCGCCTCCCGCTTTTTTCACGTCGCTTTGTGGGACTTGTGTGAATCATGCAAATCCGAAGAGTTTTTTTTTAGAGGGGGGGGGGGGTCTGTAGATAATTGAGATGCAGTAAATGAAGAAGAAAACAATTCTTTCTACTTCGAAGTTGTCCATTGAATTGCATGTGACATGGGGAACCATCTAATGACATCAAAGAATTCACTGAGGGCAGCGACGGAGAACGGTAGAAGGCTACTTTGCCTATGGATAACCAGATTACGCACCTTTACGCATATCCTCCGCTTGCCATGTGGATAAAGTTAAGTTCGTCATGCACACCTCTGGATGGGTTATAAAAGCTGACTCTGCTGATATCATCAATAATAAAATCAGGATTAAGATCAGATCAAACAGCTCTGTGTCTACCGTAACATGTCCAAAAATAGCCTTTGTCTTTTAAGTGTCGGGAGGAGCACATCTGGCTACTGTGGAGCATTTAACCTAGAATTGTTTTTTAGACTATGCCTACTTAGCCTATTATGGGAAGACAATTACGTGAGGCTAATTTGTCATGTTATGTTGTTTAGTAGTTGTATTGGAAATCATGGCCTTATTGTAGTAGTTGTTAATTTATGTCAACATCGTTTGAATTGTAGCAATGTGGCTATAATCGCGATTAGCATCATTTTGGTTTAGCCCTTATCATTTTCTGCATTTAGATTACCAACCAACTATATCCTCTTTTTTTATTGGCCTACTATGTTTGGATTAGATGTAGCTGGCTGTGCAGCAACCTGCCTTGACAAAAAAAAAAATTGTAGGAGTGTATATGGGACTTGCATAAAGAATATAGTATAGAATATAGAACACAATAAAGCAATGTTGAGAAGAGCTAGTCTTATGGAGGAGCTGGTTGGACATTAGCTTATATAAAAAATAGTATTCCCATCATTTGTTTGTACTTGGCAGTAATTGTTTTGTCTATATTATTAGTGGTGTGCCAATATTTCAGTGAAACCTTAGAATGTGTAGGCATGGGCTAATAGGCTATGTAGGCCTAAAGAGCAAGTTTAGGGGGATTTAGCAATTTGCAAAAATCATTTTGGACAAAACAAAAAAAGGTTGCACTGGGTGTTCTTTCAAGATTTCAGTGCCCAAACATTACTACAATGGCTTTTTTTCGGCATACACTGCATGCTCAAGGTGCAGTAGTTTGCCAAGATGATGATGATGGTACAGCAACTTTGACTCAGAGTAAAGGTACTGAACATCATGACCCCCCTACATTCACCGTAGTGACCATATATAGGCCTTCCTCCAAGATGCTTGATACCCATAATGCACCACCCCACGGCCACCGGCGCCACACTGCGCACCTAAGCACACCTACCCCCCCCCCCGCTCCGAGGCTCTCTCTTTTTTGACCACATGTGTGTTTGCATCCCTGACAAAACTGAAGAACAACAATTGAGGGCTTGCCTTGCCGTTTCAGCGGCCGCACCTCGGTGCTCGGGCCCTAATAATCTGAGCAAAACCAATAGGGCCTTGCACCTACGGCGTAGCCACATCAGCGGCCGCATCTCGGTGCTCGGGCCCTAATTACAAATAATCTCAGCAAACGTTCTGTGTTTACTGGAATGACAATGTAAGCAAATAGTACCATGTACGTTATTCACACCATCAAACGGCAACGTTACCAGATGACCATATGCCACGTTATGGCTCATGTTACCAGATGACCATAGCGCCACGTATAGCAACTTTGCTCAAGTCACCAAATGGCAACGATGCCAAATCACCTTTGCGCCACGTTATGACAACGTTGCTCAAGTCATCAAATGGCAACTTCATAGAGTCACGTTGCAGGTAGGTTGCCAGAAGGTTAGGTTGCCGTGACCAAGTGGCAACGTATAGGCAATGTGGCTGTTTAGTTTTGTGTTAGCTGGCCGTTGAAAAGCACATCCTCACACTCGCTTTTCCTGCCCATAAACTGACGTTGGTATCATTGAGTAGGCCTAGTTTCCAAACTTACACAAACCTGGCCGAGTTCTTCGTTACTGTGTTGTAACGCGTGTGGTCAGGCCAGGGAGGTGTCAGAATACGCTTCCTGTCAATGAGACAGGCTCTGATGACGCTGTGTGCCTTCTGGTTTTCTCCACCTTCTGGTTTCCTTGCGAGTGCTCACGTTGTTCACCACAGCTGCAGGAGTTGGCAAACATTCACAAACAAGGTGTTTGAGAAGTATTTCATATCTACGCCTTGGTCAATACACAGCCACTCGGACAAAAGACATATAAATATAGGCTATTTATAAAATAATACAAAAATACTAGGCTAAATAAAGTTTTTGCAAACTTTATAACATCAAACTTGATTCGATCCAGCAATAAATGACCACACCTACTGCACATATAAAGGTCTGAGCCTTCCTACTCAGTGCATTATATTTGTGAGCCATTCCAATTCTCTTTGTAAGCAACACTGTTGTCTGTGAGCCATTCCACTTCTATTAGTAAGCAACACCGTTGTCTCTGTGAGTCATTCCAATTCTCGTAAGCAACAGCGCCCAGGGAGCTGACCTCCCTTCCTCCAGGACCTGTCCCGGTACAGGATCAGGAAAAGGGACACCTCACACCCT
Organism: Sardina pilchardus; assembly: GCF_963854185.1. Taxonomy (NCBI): domain Eukaryota; kingdom Metazoa; phylum Chordata; class Actinopteri; order Clupeiformes; family Clupeidae; genus Sardina; species Sardina pilchardus. The sequence goes on from NC_085013.1 coordinate 1,511,242, forward strand.
GGTTATAAACTGTTCAACCTCATTCCCTCTGGTAGACGATGCAGGGCACTGTTTACCAAAACCAGACGACACAAAGATTATTCACTATTCACAACATTTCGGTCAAAGACCTTCCTCAGGTGAATTTTTTAAATTACCATAGCATCTATTTATTTGTAAATGTACTGTATTTATTCCTTTATTCTTATACATAGCTTACTGCCCTTATTCTTTTTTTATTTTTATTTTTTTTTAAAGTTTTTATGTTATTGTTGAGTACTTGAGTGCAAAGATTCAAAAGAGTCAAATGCCTTGTTTCTTCACGCAAACCTGGCCAATAAAGCTAATTCTGATTCTGACATCTTCTAACTCCTTGTCCGAGTGACTAGCCTACTAGGCCCAGGCATATGGTTTTCAAAAGTCGAATAATCCCTGACATAGACATTCGAAAATTAAGAACGTTTCTTGACTTGTTAAATAAGCAGATTTTTCCAAACTCGTTAAAATGTAGATAGTGTCTTTTCTTACCATTTCATTTCTCAGAATCTAGACCTACTATAATAACGCCAGCACCCAATAGCCTACATCTTTTGTCTTCAGTTGATCAACCACATTGAAAAGCCTACTTAAACTGCGCACTGGCGAGCAGTGGCGACTGTAACAGCCTATAACCAGCTGTTCGATCAAAGGCAACACTTGTTTGAGATAGCCTACACCAAGACAACATGTTGCCTACATTAGTAGGCCTAATTGGTACGCTATACTATATAATTGCATCACGTTGTGGCCAGGGATAAGTTAACTCAGTGACTGCGTTTACATGGACATTAATATTCCGAATATGGACCTTATTCTGAATATTGGCAATATTCAGAATAAGGTGTTTACATGAGTTATTAAAAGAATACTCCGTTCATATTCCCGTTTACATGACACGCAGCATACTCTGATTAATGAAAGTTCTAAAGTGCCTTCCCTGAATGTTTCCATAGTAACTTTATCACTAGCTATGCTGCCACATAGCCTACTGTAGGCCTATGTCGCTACTATGCCGTCTAACGTATTTCTTCCTCGCTTCAAAGTGTAGCCTACCTTCTTCTTCATTCTCGACATCTTTTCTGAGGCTCCGCTTATAAATAACTTTGAAAAGTTTGCCGCCAGAAGTTCTTTTTCGTTTCTTTTACTGTCGCGACAGAAAAATACCATGGGCCGTCAAACAGTTTGTTATTATCTGCCATAATGCTGTGTTTAATTGTCGCGAAATACCGTGCATATTCCAATAGAACGTCATTATTCCGAATAAGGTGTTTACATGTCTAGAATGCACCTAAATAACCAGAATATGATCGGAATACTCCACCTATTTAATTCCGGTTATGCTTATTCCGAAAATGACCTTATTCTGGTTAAGGCTATCGGAAAATGATGTTTACATGGGAGTATCTTATTCTGAATATGGTCTTAACCAGGTTAATATCGGAATATTAATGTCCATGTAAACGCACTCAGTGACTGCGTTTACATGGACATTAATATTCCGATATTAACCTGGTTAAGACCATATTCAGAATAAGATACTCCCATGTAGGCCTAAACATCATTTTCCGATTGCCTTAACTGGAATAAGGTCATTTTCGGAATAAGCATAACCGGAATAAAATAGGTGGAGTAGCCTATTCCGATCATATTCTGGTTATGTAGGTGCATTCTAGACAGTAAACACCTTATTCGGAATAATGACGTTCTATTGGAATATTCACGGTGTTTCGCGACAATTAAACACAGCATTATGGCAAATAACAACAAACTGTTTGACGGCCCACGGCATTTCTTCTGTCGCGACAGTGAATGAAAAGAAAAAGACCTTCTGGCGGCAAACTTTCACAGTTATTTATAAGCGGGGCCTCAGAAAAGATGTCGAGAATGAAGAAGAAGGTAGGCTACACTTTGAAGCGAGGAAGAAATACGTTAGACGGCATAGTAGCGACATAGGCCTACAGTAGGCTATGTGGCAGCATAGCTAGCAAAGATTCTAGAACAGAGCAAGATGGATCACTGGCCGGAGAATACGTTGGATTTTTTGAAGTACATTCTAACGCTCCATGGGCGCCATTTTGGTAAGCCGAAAAGTAATAAATCGTGCCTTTCACACGGCCAGATCATTACCGGGTAACAAAACAAAACAAAAAACAGCTGGCAACGGCAAAAACAGCTGTTAAGGTGGGTTTATATGATTGGAACTGTGTCAGAAATGTTGCTGGGCTTACCAAAATGGCGCCCTGTACCGTACTTCATTCTTTTGACGCAACTGATCCATCTTGCTCTGTTCTAGAATCTTTGATAGCTAGTGATAAAGTTACTATGGAAACATTCAGGGAAGGCACTTTGGAACTTTCATTAATCAGAGTAGGCCTATGCTGCGTGTCATGTAAACGGGAATATGAACGGAGTATTCTTTTAATAACTCATGTAAACACCTTATTCTGAATATTGTCAATATTCAGAATAAGGTCCATATTCGGAATATTAATGTCCATGTAAACGCACTCAGTGTTAAGGGAGCCAATCAGGTGGGAGTCCTGTTTAGATTAATTTTACTAGCCTAGGCTATGGCAGGATTTAATCCAGTTTAAAGCTATACAAATATATTTGTAATTTTGTATAGGCCTATGTTTTTTTTTTTTTCCGGCTGTGGCTGTAATGTAGCGTTCATGGCGTAGGCTATATGAAAAGCGACTTCAAACCGCCTAAAACAACTTCTTTGTGAAACTCCTGCTGCTGTGGTTATGAGCAAAGCGCATGCACGCTCAAGGAAACCAGTAGGTTGCGAAACCAGAAGGCACATAACACTGTGAGAGCTTGGCGTATTTCGAGTAAGGTAAGAGAAAATGAGTGTCTATGTGTGTGAACAAACAAAAATCATTACAACTATTAAAGTAGGCTATTTGTAATGTAGGCTGTAATGTCTAAGTCGCAAATAACGTTGCAGTTTTGTTAGCTTAATAACGTTTCAAAATAACATATTCAGAATATTAGCCCATTCTAATTATAGTAGCCTAAATAATAATCGGCAGATTCATTAATTTACTCTGATGTTTTGGTTAGATTGAATCGTTTATTTTATGTCAAAACCTTTCACCTAAATAGGTCTATAAAATATTTAATTAAAATGTAAAAACATTTGGTCATTGTTACACAGAGCAGTCTCTGTCTCCTGCTGCTCAACAACTGTGCGCTCTTGGCGTAACCAAATGCAACAAACCTAGACGATACGTCTGCTTTTCAGACTCGAGTTTGTGTATCCCTGATTGTGTATGAAACAATATTCCTACAGAATTACCGTGTTTGCTTGTATGGGCCTAGTTATGTTACATCTCCAGTTAATTGACTCTATTAGGCTATTGAGAGTTAATCAAGATAACAGCATTTGCTCAGAAGCAGTGTAGGTTTCCTGTAATGTGCCCCTTCAAGTTATCAAGATGGTGACATCTGATAGGAGCTTTTTGAAATAAAATATGCCAAATTAGCTGTGAAAATCGGACACTACAATTTTGAGAAATATAAATTAGTTTGCTGAGTGATATAAACGTTCAGTTTCTGTCACCACTCTAGAAAAAATAAAACTCCATCAACTTGTGTTTTTTGTTATTCTCTCCCACAGACCCTTCTTGTGATGTTAAAAGAAATGGAAAACTCAACCTCTTCAAATACCAGCACGTTCTTGGACTCAGAGTTCCGTTACAGTCTATTCACTTTGTTCTACGGCATTGTGTTTGTCCTGGGGCTGAGCGCAAACACATACGTTCTGTACGTCCTGCACCATCTAAGAGATGCACGAGCCGTGAACGAGGTCCGCATCTACATGACCAACCTGACAGTGGCCGACCTGCTCTTTGTTGCTGCCCTGCCTTTCTGGATTGGCTACTATGCCCGCCGTGGTAATTGGGTCTACGGCGACGGCATGTGTCGGATCACTGGCTCGCTCTTCTTCATCAACACCTACTGCTCCATCCTCTTCCTTACCGTGATCAGTATCAACCGCTACTGGGCCGTGACGCGACCACTGGAGGCTGCCAAGTCAGACCACTGGCGACGAGGTGTATGTGTGTCGGTGGGCATCTGGGCATGCACGCTATCTGCCACCATCCCTTACCTGGTCACACCTGGCACGCAGGTGGATGGCGATGTGAGCCGCTGTCTTGAGGGCTACCAGAATGAGACGCATGACAAACGCATCAATGTGGCAATCACGCACTTTGTCATCATCGCGCTGTTCTTCGTGGTCTTTCTGCTGGTTGTGGTGTGCAATGTGCTGATCGCTAAAGCTCTTCTCACTCAACCGCTCATCAAGGAACGCTCTGTAGTGCAAAGCACATCTGGCGGTGGCAGCTCCAGAACTCAGCCTGGTGGGACCAAGCGCCGGGCAGTGCGCATGCTGTGTGCGGTTGTCACTGTGTTTGCCGTGTGCTTCCTACCGCACCATGTGGTGCAGGGGCCATGGACGCTGGTTGTGCTGCAGCTGGACGACGGCTGGTCACAGAGCACCAGGCAGCGCCTCAATGACGCCCACCAGGTCACCTACATGCTCATGGGGCTCAACTGCCTTCTGGACCCTGTGGTGTATTGCTTTGCCACCAGGAAGTTCCGCCAGTATATCATGAGCCACTTCGGCAGGTTCAGCAGAGTCAGAGGATGCCAAAAGACCGTCACTACCAACATCTCCATGGCCAACCAAAATCAGAGCATTTCTTCTAATGGATCAGATAAGGACTCACCCAAAATATTGGTAGACTCCTCCCTACCTCTTCCCAAAACCAATGCAACTGCAGAATAAATATATTGGTTACGGGAGTTACACTTGTATAGGCATGTAGACATAACACTTGTATAGGCATGTAGACATACTGTGCACAGTGCAACACAGGATGTAACCTGGCTGAAACCCATACCCTGCATGATGATGTACCCCTTCTAAAATGGAACTGCAGGTGTGAACATTCACATCCACATCTGAACATCCACATGGTGAACATTTTGCATATTTCTGATTTGTACAGGAAATACCCAAAGAAAAACATAGAAAATAGATTTGAAAGCAGCTGTGAAAATAAACATGCATTTCACTCAGCAGGATTTATTTTATTTTCAATCCAACAATGGCCCCTAATTTAAAAGGTGGGGCAAGTGCAAAGTCTTGAACTATAGCTTTCATCTTGCATGTGGTAGCACTGAATGGACTCACCACTGAAGGCATTTACATGCACATAAAAACTGATTATGATCGGGCAATCTTAGTATTCAAGTGCTCATGTAAACGGAATAAAACAACATTCATTATTTGTTTATGGAAAAATCTGTTAAACACAACTTTCTGTCAATATTTTTCTTTAGTGTGCATGAAAATGCACTCAATGTTTCTGATGTAGGTCATCATAAAATTAGTGATGGGTATGTCTTATTTGAAGTTACTCAATCCCACTCAGGGAAGCATTTCTGTTTTGGCAGCTACTGTATACTGGATAGTATGTGTGTTAAATGTGCCTTTTGGTGTTTTCAGACCTGAGTGAGTGTGACGTGGGACTGGCTGCTTGGATCTAGTTAGTCTAGTGTGATCAGGTCAGGATCACGAGTAATCACAATCACCTGTGTGTGCGGGGTGACTCATTTCTCTCCTCCACTCCTGTTTTCCTGGGCTAGCTCAGCGTGGAAAAGGCCAAGGTAGGCACTGGCCATTGTTCTCATAGTGCAACTGTCCTCCCTTGAACATGTATTTGGTACAATGTTTTACGTAAAATGTATGTTTTATATTAACAATGGCGAGTCATGTAATTGCTATTCATTGTTGACACAAAACGTCAAATGTGTGTGATGAAGATGGGTCAGGGTATTACACTTCTCTGTAGTAGGTCACAGTTGGCTGTTAGTACCACAGGTTGACCACTGCTTTCCCCTGTGAGAAGTTTTGTATGAATCTAACATAGTAGCAACGAGACTTTCTCATTGTCCTCGCCAGTGTGGCCTGCCAGATCAATTGAGTAACACATCTAAAGTAACTTTGAGTCTGCAGCCTTCCTCTAGTTTGTGGTGTGTCATTTCCTAATGGTTAAGCGTGTACTGATACTCCTATTTATACCTTTGTGGTCTAACTGTGCCTAGATCACTTCCGGTGAGGCATTCATCGGAGAGTTACTTCCATGTTATTTCAGGCCTCATAGAAACCTACTCACTAGACATTTCAGCTTTATTGTTGAATGTATGTTAAATGTTATTTTGGTTATATTGTGGTGTGTATTATGTGTATTATGTGCTTTGGCGCACCCCTACCAATGGTTTCAAACAAAAAAAGAAATAATAAATACATCATTGCTTATACTAATGCCTCTGTCTGCAACCGTTTAGTTGGATAACTTTAAGGGATATTAGTTTATTTTTGGAAATAAACTAATTTTCCACCTCCCCTCGAGCAAAACAATTGATATTTACCTGTTTCCCATTCATCCAGCCATTCTGTGAGTCCGGCGATACAACTTTTAGCTTCAGCCTAGCATAGATCATTGAATCGGATTAGACCAGTAGCATCTCGCCTGCTAGCATCATGTTTAAAAGTGACTAAGATTTCCAGTGATTTTCCCATTTAAAACGTGTCTCTTCTCAAGTTAGAAAGTGTAGTAAGACCAACTGAAAATGAAACCTGCCGTTTTCTAGGCTGATTTGACATGGAACTACACTCTCATCTTTAAGTGGCCTTGTCATACTAGCAACAGCATTGTCAATTGCCAGCAGATGATCGAGAGCCAACTTACTGAGTAGAATAGCACATTTCGATTGTCAATATGGTAAAAGATGAAAACTCTCCTGTTCTGTGTGCACTATAGAACTATACCACATTATAGATATCCGATTACACATTTCCTTGGGTGGAGACAATAAGTTAGGCTATCATACTGCTTAACACAAATTGACAGAGAGCCATGACATGGTGTTAGCCAGGTAATTTGGATCTAACAATTCAATCTAACCAATTGGTGGCTTTCTGTAAATATATGTTATATCTATAAATTACAGTAACTTATGTCTGCTAACACTATATTGCCAAAAGTATTTGCTCACCTGCCTTGACTCACATATGAACTTGTCGAAAAGGGCTCCTTCTGGGTCCAGTGAAATGACGGCTCAACCACGATAGCACTTTGAGTGCAAAGGTTTTTTTTTATTTTTAGCCGTGCAACAGTGCCACCAAGGGTGAGAGTTATCCAATAAATATTCAACTTGACAAATAAAGAACTATAGTGCAAACTTGCAATTATGCTCTTGGTCAATCACGTCAACCTACTTCACTTAGGTCTCCGTATACTCTCTTCATCAGGCCTACCCAGCCTGCTTTTAAGCCCCGTAACCCTTCCCCCATCGTCCCAACCAAAACATACAGGGGTGTTACATAATTCGTCACATTTACATTAAAGGATAAAAACACACATGATTTCAAATAGCAATCACACAACATGGTGCGTGTGTGTGTGTGTGTGTGTTTGTGCATGTTTGATGAGTAGGCATGGGCCGCTAACAGTGCGTGGACTCACTCACTGCCACGGCTACCATACCACAGTGGGTAAGGGACGCTATGAGGGAAAGCTGCCGTTCTCCGTAACAGAGCCCTCTGTCACAGAACTTCAGTCACATCATCATGTTTGGATAAGAAATGCAAAAGATATTGTTAAATATATCGATAAAAGCAGCACACATGGGTTTCGGCACTCTAGTGTTCTCTCACAGTACAGCACAGGACCAGAGACATAGAGGATATGCAGAGTTTTGACAGCACGAATCAGTGCACAGTACGGATCAATATACAAGATGTTTGGATGACAATCATGTCTGACTTCAACAATAAGATTCCCTGTATGCAGTTTCTTTGCATAACATGTTCGGATTTTGCAACAACACGCCAACAAACATAAGATGAGGGTGGGACAGGATCCACTCACTTTTTAATGTCATTAGTTTGCATTGAGCTCAATGAGAATGACACCAGCTAATAGGCTAACTGAAATAAAACCATGCCAATCTTGGTTTGGTGAAGGGTATAGCGTTAATGTGGGGTTATTTTAACTCCAAAGGCCAACAGGACTTTATCAGGTGTAGTGTCCTGGATCCATGAAATAACTGGCCTTTAAAAATAGAAATCTGCCTGCCTCTATGGCAATTTAACATAGGCGTTCCAGCACTTGTGTATTTTAAGGAAAACATTTATTTTTTACAATACATTATTCATTCACAAAGAAAATTGAAGTCCTTAAAGGTTGAATCAAAGATACTTTAATAACCGTCTCTGGTTGAATATTTCCTAATTTTTTCATTTAAAGGTTGGGTACGGAATTCGCAAAACGGCCGGCAGATTTTGAACATATACAACCATAAGTCCCGCCCTCCATGCACGCACATTCATGCACAAACGAGAATTCAGATGCCCAGGCTAAATGAAATGCCAGCCTGGCGTCTACAGCACTAGAGCTCTAGTCTCCATACAATCGCTCACATCAACTTCCCCAATTACATTCTTTATTCACCTCCAAAGGGTTGTAGGTAATAGTTCCACAAATCAGACAAGGTAGATGATTTTATAGCCTACATGGTAAAAGCACCTAACTTGCTGCAGCCAACAGAATAGCCAAGCAGCTTACATAACAGTGCTATTAGCCTGGGTGCAGCCAAACTTTAGCCCCGCCTACATCATTTCATCAGAATCGTGAGGATGACGTAGTCAGGCTACAGTGCTATACTATTGGGGGCATGATTTTAAATATGCCCCCAGAGTGTAAACTACCTGACTGCCTAGGCGCTCTACCTATTGGCAAGGATGGACAAATGTATTTCAAATAAAATACATCTTTGTAAAATCTAATGTAAAATACACTTTGCAAATCTTCTATATCTTTCAATTTAATCTATTCCTTCAACAGTGCATTTACTCTGTTGATTAAGTGGACAGTGTGCAACAGCTTTTCTCTGCCTATGAGACACGCCATTACCTGCAAACAGTCAACAGATCAATATACTGACTTGCCTGTTTAGTTTTAGTTTAGTTTATTGGTTTTGTTTGACAGGGACCATGCATAGAATAGCTTCTATACCAGAGTTAGCTAAATAGCTAATTTGCACCTGTAGACCTGGGCAGGATGTTCAAGCACAGTAAAAACACAGACAAGATGAAAAGACAACAGGATTAACATTACAAGTAAAATAAAACCTAAGTGAAAAACAAAGATCAATGATCACAAGCTTGACTGTCTTTCAGTCATGTCTTCAAAAGAGTTTTTAAAACTTTACATTACATGATGTTACATGTCATAGCCTAAATTCTGTATCAGAGATGCACTCAAAAAGTCTCTGAACTTGTCAAGTGGTAGAAAGTAGCTCTTACATTGTGTGTGCATGCTAACCATATATCTGTTTCCATGTCTTCCAATTGGATGATCAAAGTTAACAATATTATGATTATCATTATTATTATATAATTATAAAAAATAAATTAAAAAATAGCATTGTTTTAAATGATACTGTACATGGGGCAACTTGTTGCAGGGCAACCACATAACCGGTTCCATGTAATTGGAAGTTCACAAGAAACATAAGGTTGGTGTGTGTGTAGCCTGGTCATACCAAATCCTCGTACTAATATCCTATAAAGGATATGGACCTACTCCATTCAGAATGGATTTCAGGCAGGAGGCGTGAACTCTGTTGAAGATTGGGCCTGACTTTACCCAATCGCTAACGTTTGGTCGTGACGAGCTAGAGACTACAACGTGCATATGCTCGACGTCATTGTTAACACCCGCCTCCCTCCATCCCCGCTGTTCGCTGATTGCTCAGGATGGAATGCATCCTGAGAAATCGAGTTCAATGGGATCAGACCCAGACCCAGTAATGCTGTAGGGAAATGAAAATTGAGCGGAAGCTTACGGAGGGCTATGCCATGCTAGTGTGTGTGAGCATTGAGCAATGTACACGTTCCTCATCTTGCACTGGATTATCTTCCTGAATCTCAATGTTCTTATCCCAACAACTCTGGGTCAGCACCAGTCAGAGGCTGCAATCATTGGTTTGCATTTTTATGATGCCACTACAACTACAAAAATACACACCTAACGTATTTTGATACAAAGTACAAAGCCATTTTCTTCAACAAAATAAAATACGAATGGCAACATATTATTTTTATAAAAACTGCTTTGCCATATTGCCCACCCAAGATTTCGACCAGCCCACCAAAATGTAGGCTAAAACCGTCCTTGAGCCTAGTTGCTGTTTAATGTTAACAGTAGGCCTAAGCTAGCCTGGTCCTACCATATTCTTGTACATTCTTAATGTACAGAGAGTCTGACCACTTTCCATTGCCAAGCATGAACTTCTTTGAATGTGGATACTCTGTTGATGTTTAAAACGATTGGATTTGACCAGAGTCACTCAGATCTGCCATAACCAATCACTAATGTTTGGTCGTGGACGTGACATGCTCAAACTAGAACACCTCAACGTCATCGTTCTCAGCTACTCCCTCTGTTCGCTTGGACCTGCACTTTTTTCTCTTGAGAAAACCTGTGAATATACCACAGACCCAGACTACGTAGTGAAGGGAAATGAAAACTGAGCGGAATTACTGTACCAAATTCAAACCTAGCCTTTAAGGGAAAAAAAATAAAAAATTGAGTGCCTCTAATCTCTCTTATTTTACCATATCTGTAATCCCTGCACCATGCAGGCTTGTGCAAAATTCAGAATTGAATTGAGAATGACTCAATTTTAATTAGAATTACAATTTGAATATGAACTAAAGGAAGTAGAATTCAATGAAATTCAAATAAATTCATATACAAAATGTAAGGGTAGTGTTTAATGAAGTTTCACATTATGTCATATATGATCGCAAAAAACACACAACTTATAACTGAAAACAGTAACCAATTACATTTCCAAAGCAAACCTCCTAAAACGGAATGTATGTGAGATTCAACACATTCTTCCTGTTGTGTAACTGTGGAATTGTTTTGAATTGCATTAATTGAACTCCTCCTCCTGTCATTCCAATTCAAATTCAAATACAACTTCCTGTGGGATGGGGCCAATTCAATTCAAATTCCAATTCATTAAGGGGGGACTTCTCCCCTTCGCACGTAAACAGCGCTTAAGCTTTTTTTTTTAACGCGTGCCTGTTGCACACCAATGTTTTACGCGCATTCTGCCGTCCCAGCTTATGACACTCCCACATAGCGTAAATTCCAAATCAAGGCGGCCTTATGAAAGAGGCGTGATTTATTTAAAAAATAACCAGACTTATCTACCACCTCCTCAATTTAGGTTGATATGAAAACGTGGAACGTGGACTTTCTCATTGACCTTCTGAGTACCATTTAAATCAAGAAAGAACACCAACCAGTCTTTGATTTCGAAAACATATGCAAGGTGAACTGAATAAAGAACTGCCTACAGTAAAATGGTGTCATCACATAGCTTAACAAAGAAATTACTTAACGAAATTTCACTTTTGCTTTGACGTTTGTTTATAAAGAGTCATATCAAGACGTGCTTGAGGTGTGTAGATTTATAATTCAAAAACTCACGGTTGACAAAAAGGTTTCGCTGACAGCTGCCTCACATAATATCAATTTATCTATGCTAAGAAATATGTAGACTGACATCTGCAGCTTCGAACACAGTAGAGAGAACGAAAAGACGAGAGAATAAACTATGCTGCTCCACTATAGTGTAGACGTCTGAGCAAATGTATGGATGATTTCGGTGAAGTTGGAAAGAAACGGACAGATTCGAACGAAGTATGCAATGGGATTATGACTTCTCGTCAAGTTAAAACTGAAGATGCATAATCGGTAAGCTCCAATACAGAAAGTGGGTGATTATAACAGGATTTTCACTATTTAACAATGTAGCCTATGAAGCCAGTGAAGGTAATGGCGTGAAATATGCCACCGTGTGACACTGTAATGCGGAAAACATGAAGCTGTATCAGTTTATAAGCATCACATTTGATACTGTAATGTCAATTTGTAAATTCCGTGTTGCCTACATGTATTTACAACTAGGCCTTCTGCCGACATGAGCAATATGCTATTTCACCTTGTAGTGGTGCTCGACCTTATTCCAGCCCTCCAGAGTGCGTAGCAGGAAAAGTTGCTTAAAGGTATACTATGCAACGTTTTTCAGTTAATCAATTCGTTCCATACTGTTGTATATGATTAAATGGGTCATTACCGGTCGAACGGTGTTTTTTTTGGCCGCTCTAGTGGTCTGTAGCGGTAAAACCACACTTGCAACTTCAGGAGACACCGGGCACGCACCCATGCTCTACTCCAGGAAGTGTCATGTAAAGTCTCATGAAAAGGCACGGCAGACTGACCGATTCAGGAGTTTTGTCAAATATACACGCTAAAGCTGTAGGGGAAGCTCTGCAGAGAAATATGCAAGCATAAAACGAGCAAAAATGAAAAGTGAAAGTGAAACCGGCGATGAAAGCGCCAATCCTGCATAGTATACCTTTAAGCCATGGCAGAATGCGCGCAAGAGTTGTATATATAAGAAACGCCCAGATTTTGGGGTTGCTCCACCCAAACGCGCAACTCTCTCTACCACGCGTAAATGGCCGATTTAAGTGGATGGCAGAATTCACTTAGAGGGAAATGTGCGCAGTTGCGCGTTTTTTTGGACTTACGCTCCCTTACGCGCATGGGAGAATTCCCCCTAATTGAATGGAGGAGGCCAATTTTAAAATTCGGAAATTGTGCACAAGCCTGCCCTGCACTGAAGAGCACCAAAAAGGATTTACACCCTACAGCACTGCAAGCACCTGATTTTCTGACAGCACTAAACCTTGTCAGTAGCTCAGGGTCTCTACACATAAAACAAAGCACCAACAACATACGTTGCAAACCCAAAGTTTATTACAGAAGACTGTAAAGGAACACTTACCAACTGGACTTACGGAGGAAAGTTGAGATCTCACATCACATAATCGCCTTATATGGACTGTCCTTTGAGAGGAGCTGGTAAAGGGAGAGTTACACTTTAACACAATCACTTGAAACCATTGTGTTCAGAAACAACCTGAACCCCGTCTTAATTTAAAACAAATGTAAGTGTAAGTGCTAGCCTTTTTTTCCCATTGACTCCCATTGTGTGCAGTTAGCATGCCTACCCCTTAATTTCACCTTTATGCCAACAGTATCTATTGAAGCTACTTCAAAGTTTGTTTAGGTCCAGTGAAACTACCATCATGGATACAGAACGATACTCCTCTTAGTATTCTATTATTTGCTATATAGTGGGAGCAGTGTTTTTCAGACCTCTGTCTTGTTGACATGTAACTTTCATTTGTAATTACTTAAACGTGCAACGGCAAAGATGACTGATGGAAGAGGAAGTGCAATTGTTAGATAGGAGAGAGTGAAAACAAAAAAAACATGTATTTGGGCAAAGAGGAACAAACAAAGAGGAACTAAACATGCAGAAACATGTTTCTACCAGTTTTTCTTTCTGTGTTGGGGTGTGTCCTTATAGTTTTGGTTCTCGATCTTGAAACCACAAGGGTTGGTGTGCAGCTCAAGAGTAGTGTCCCACAGATTATATCATCTTAGATTCTCTCTGAGGAATATGTACAATTAAGCTCTCCTTCATAAAACACTCTGCTGTCTTCTTTATTCAGTGTAGATGTAGCATAGTTGTCAAATTGTTAAGATTCTCTCAGACAGGTCTCATCTACGTAGTTGAAGTTGAGTTTGAGTGTTATTTTTTAATCCTATCTTCTCAAGCCAGTGTGGCATAGCTTTGGTCCTCCACTCTGAATCTGGGATTCAGGTCGGAGTATGCCTTCTCGATCTCCAAACTGTTCATGTAGATTTCTCCATCATCTGCTAGAGAACTGTGAGGGTTTCTGAAATAGACCAAACACAGAGGAATGTGTGCACAGCAAAAAAATACTTTGTGTGACTTCACATCTTTTGCATATCACAAACCCACAAACATTTCAGACATCATATACATGTATTTCCCATTTACCAACAAAACTAGATGCGTGCGTAGACGTGGGGCAGAAGACGCCAGGTGGCCGGTCACAACAATATATAAAGTTAACCTAATAACCAGCTGGTGTACGATCGGTATTTTTTTGTATGCCACTGTTGTCTAAATGATGATAACATCTCATTTCAGAGTTTGTCGTTCGTTTTTATTATTGATATAATATCGTCTTTCTACTGGTTTTGGTGTTTTTTGGCAAAGAAATGCATTACTTTACATTCCTGAACATTCCCGCACCATCGTCATTTCGAATGGTGCTGTTTTCGGCATACGGAGCCCTAGAGGGGTCAAAGCAATATTTTTTGGGAAGGAAGAAAACGTGCGCCCACTTTGCAAAATCGAGCTCTCGTTTTACTAAATTGTGCACTCGTTTAAGTAGAGCGTGCTCTCGTTTCATTACATTGTGCGTCCGTTTTCCTTAAACGTGCGCTCACAGTACTACATTGTGGTCTCGCTAATCTAAAATGTGCACTCATTTTAGTTTCTCTTAAAACGGGCGCACGATTTGATAAAAATGTGAGCATGATCGTTTTCATTAAATCATGCCCTCGTTTTATAAAATTGAGCCCTCGCTCTCATTTTATTAAATCGAGCTCGTTCTCTAGACATTTTTTGTGCATCCAATAATAACCATGAAACCTCCTGGGACCTTGGAGTTGGCCTAAAATAAAATCGGGACCTATGTCATCATAGCCACAGCAGTGAAGACCGCTTGTTCGCAACATATACTTGCACTTACAACTATACCATGCTGAGTTGCTAAAGTTGCCAGTATTTCATTGTGTGAAATACATACCTAACCCATGGTAAACCCTTAGTGGATCCATGTCTTTCACAATGCCTCAAACTGACCCAAGGCCTACTTGTCACAACTGTAACAGCAAATTGGATAGTGCTCACCATGTTCTATGATCTAACGTGCGCACATTATAAGCTATAAATCGTGGCCACGTTTTTTAAATAACGAGCTCTCTAAGAAAAACTTAAACGAGTGCACATTTTAGATTAGCGAGACCATGATGTAGTACTGTGAGCGCACGTTTAAGGAAAACGGGTGCACAATGTAAGGAAACGAGAGCACGCTCTACTTAAACGAGTGCACGATATAGTAAAACGAGAGCTCGATTTTGCAAAGTGAGCGCATGTTTTCTTCCTTCCCAAAAATATTGCTTGGACCCCTGCTCTGTATCGGCACTAAAATTAATTTAATTTTTTTTATGGAGAGCAGCTGCTTAATGATATTCATGGTGTTTTCTGCCCCTTGTTTGCGCGCGCATTTTTTTGTGACATTGCATAGAAATGTTAGCCTGGAAAACCAGCGCCAACTGCTGGACGGCAAAATGTTTTGCCTGCATTTGGGTCTGGCCTCGGACCACTGTACATTTTGAAAACACTGCCCTGAATCTGGCAGATGGCAACTAAACCAATCACAACGCAGAGATGTGTTTTGAATCAACGCGGGCGAGGCAGAGGGCTCTGGGGCGGGGTTTTGAGGGAGCGTTGGCCTATAGACACAGACACGGTTTGAAAGACAACGGGTTGTGCTCATCAACAATGTTCCGTTGTATCCATTCATCGAGGCCAGACTAAATTAGACATCCAATCCATTTAGGCTGGTTTATCAGGCTATAGAAATGTATGTATTCAGATTCAGACTTATATTAACAAAACAATCTCTCTGCAATACACTAGAAACAGTATGATTATACAGGAAAAAATATATGTGACAATTCAACCCCACAAAGACAACTGAAGCTCATTTGAAAGAGAAACTTACTTTGAGCCTTTGGTCAGGTGGAAACAAGCACAGGTGGACCAAAACAAGGGAAATATGGACAGTTATTCGTATGAAATAAAAGTGGTTTCATTTCATAATCTCACAAACTAATTTAACATGTGGATTTTTGTCCACTCACCATAGTCGTTTGGCTCAGCGGTTCTGGTGGTTGGGGTGGATGTGTCTTTGATCCGGTGGACCCAGAGCCACAGCACCAGTGCCACGAGGAAGAGCAAGGCCAGCAGGCTCAGGACCAGTGCAGCTGCAGCCAACTCTGTGGTCTGTGCCCACGGTGCACCCTGTGTTTCTAAACTCCAATTTTGGGTTTTTACAAAATAAGAACATAACTCGCACAAGAACAACTCACATGTGGTATCAATAGTGCAAAATTAAAATCATGAATACAAAAATGTATGAAGCCTACAACAATTACATCTTATGGAGTCTCAGATGTGATCTTTAGAGTAAAGCATGTGACCAGTTGAAAAAATGAACCTGTTCAATCACATTGAAAAGTTAAGGCATTCTACCTGAAGATGATGTGGCATTCTGGCCTTTCACAAATATGTGGGCTCCGTGGCTAGCCTCCCTAGAGATGTTTGCTATGTGGAAGTGCAAAAAGGGAAGAGAGTAACATCCACTCCAGGGTTTCAACATACTGTACTTCCCAGCTCCCTGGCAGTGAAGAAGCCAGGCTTCTAGGCTTCCCTCTTTTGTTAAATGCATTAGTGTCCATACTTGTATTCATTATCAACTGATTTACAACATAGAGAAGTCAGGACTGAATCATGCAAGCACAGCAAAAACTTTCATCCACTTAACAACAAAGCAAAATTGTCTTTTAACAAAACATAAACCCATGGTCCAGGAGTTTCTTGTGGAGACATGATTTCCCTGATGCATTGTTCTTTCAGTCCACACCACTTGATGAAGTATAAGTACAAAATTAAAGTGAAGAACAAGGTCAGAGAGTAATCAGATATCCTACCATGTTTGGTGAAGGCCGTCAGAACTTCAAAGTAACCAGAAACAAACAAGAAAGAGTGTCATAAAATGTTGTCCACATTAATATTACAAATTCAAATGAGGCAGTTATATATCCATGTGAAAGGCTTGCGTTTGACTACATGAAATATAAACATTAGCTAGAACATAACTTGAATATCTACACTTAAGGCACATCCCCACAGCAAACAAAACCTATAATTACTGTACAGTAACTATACCAACATGTGCATCCACACTGACCATAAGGAAAACCTCTGACAATGCATTATGATGCCTTTTAATATGATGGTTGTGATTGGCCTTAAGTGCTTATTATCCATGAAGTCATTTTGAAAGTAACGCACAATGGACATTCTTCATATCATGATTATCATGCGTGATCTATAAATGAAAAGCATACCTGCCTCTGCAAATGGATTTACCACAAGAAGCGATCCAAGGAGATAGATCCAGAGCATGTTTATGATGTGCTGGAGGACTGATTTGTGGAAAGATTTGCGCTGTGCTGGTCAGTGACCTGCACACATTGATTTGAGGCTTGGCCTGGTCCTCCCTGGCACTTTTAGTCCCCAGTGCAGAAGTTTAGACAGGGTGAGGGGAAGTGAGAGAAATGGGAACAGAGTGAGCGAGAACCTCATGCTTCCCTCTGCAGGTGATTTGTCCTGAATCCTCTACCTGCCTCCCTCACTTCCTCACCTGAGATACTTGTTTCAATAATTTAATTCTGACTATCAGAATGCTGACATTATTTGAATCAATTTGTTTCAACAACATTGACACCATGTCAGAACATAAAATATCCACTGGATCAGAATGTTGTCATTACTAGAATCTGATGTGCATAAGGTTGAAGGTCTGTGTTTGAATAATCTAACTGGACACTATGGATCTCCTCTAGCTGATGCACCATGTTTAGCATCTCGGAGGAACCCATTCATTTCTCCCTCACACAGCATGTCTAGGCCTGTGGCTGTGGTCTCCTCCACCCAAAGGTGCCTCAGAGGCTTTCTAGAGTTTAACTGGAGTATACAACAATAAACATTTACCCATCCATGAGATCAACATGACTCAGCATCAGGCAGGTAAACAGCCATGCCACTTTTTGAATGTCAAAAGAATAGAAGGGACTGTTTTTAAAAGACTAACAGCTATTTAAGTTACGTAACTTTTATATATTCTATTTGTTAAGAATTTTGGTATGATTGAGGAGGCTGGCTATAAGAGATCAGTACACTATGCAAGCCAATTTGATGAAAAACAAACGTGTAGGCAAATCGGATCTGCTGGAAGGATGAAAGAGTGTATGGAGGTGTGTTTGTATGTGTGTGGTCAGGTCTTAATGCATGTAATGTATGTGAAAGATAAGAGTAAAATAGAGTAAGGGCAAGTGTGCCATGTGTAGCAGAATGGAATATTTCCTGTCAGTTAGTGCCCACACCAAAGCTAGCAGGTACTTCCCGTGTCGTTTTTGTATATAAGCTTGGTGACAACTATTGGGACTGGTTGGTTCCTGCTCAAAATATTTCTGCCACTTGCATAGCCTGCCTGTGTATTCTCCCACTTTGTCTTTCAAACCCTTTTTGACGGGACAATTACAGTTTTTCTTTCACTCGGTCGCATGTACTGTAATAGCCTAAATGTGGCCTGTCTTCACTTTTCTGAAGGCAGTTACTACAGTACATCCCTTGTGTAAATGTCTGGATAGCAGAGGCAAATTCTACCCACTACCCTCATTGTCCCAGTGTCATCATTTGGGGCCAAGCAGCGACATCTTTCATCTACCATTGAAGTCTATGTCAGCCCATAGAACCATCTCGTAAAAAGTTGTGAAATCTGGCACAACGATTGGGGAGTCCCATCATTCATGTCACCAAGTTTCATCTTGGCAGCTCGAGTGCACTAGCGCCACCAACAGGCCAAAGTTGGACGTGCTTTCACTGTTGGCTGGTACCGTTGGAATCCTTTGACCAAGCCGAGGTCAACGCATTCTATGACTCAGTTTCCACCAATGATTATTTTCTGCCATATTGAATTTCATCAAAAACACTTAGCCTTAACAAGCCTACTCCTCTCACAAATGTCCAATCAACACCTAACTTGACACAACTCATCTACAGTCTATCCCTATAGAAACTAAACTATATTGCCAAAAGTATTGGGTCACTTGCCTTAACCCCCGTAATGACTAAGGCTTAGTTCACACTGGCAGTCGAAATCGGATGTCTTGCATATCCGATCAGAACCGGATCTTTCTGACTGACTGTTCTCATTGCATATTGCAAGTGATCACATCCGATCTTGGCGTGCAATGCTCAGATCCGATATAAATTACACACACCTGGATTCATAAGGTAGAGTTGTACACAACCAAGTCGTCATGGATGAAAGTGGATTTATTTTTGAAATTTTCCAACTTATTATGCGTAGCCGCGGCGCAAATACCTCGTCACCCCCAGTTTTCCATGTTTCACCATAAAATGATGACTTGAGTCTAACGTTGGTTTTTGTTTTGCTGGTAGCCCTGGCGCACGCGCTGAATCAATCAATCAATCACTTCCGTCACTCAGAATTACGTTGCAATTGTTTGTCGCAGTGCAAATGACGAAAGGGGCACGTTGAAATCCTATTCAAGTTGTTCAACTGTTCAGATTGAGTCATATCCGATAGTAAGTGATATTGAAACCACCTCCGTATGTGGTGCGAATCAGCATTGGAAAAATCGCATTTCATGCGGTTTTGTGCCGTTCAGACTACCCAAAATTCAAGCTAGACAGTGGCGATTCTAGAGAATTGTAACAAGGGTGGCCCTAGTGGGGCACTGGTTAATTCAAGGGTGGCATCTAGATAAACAGAAACAGGCTCAAGTTGTTAAATAAGCACAAATGCTTGAGTAAAACCATGCACCAAGCACCATACTCATAAATCGAAGAACAAAGAAAGGACAAAGACCATACTCTAACATCAAATGTCTTTGTATTTGGATAAAATCAGGGTTGCCAACTCTCACGCTCCCGCCGTGACACTCACGATTTCAGCATCAATCTCACGCTCTGACGCAGACACAACAAATGTCACGCCAAAATCCATTCTTCTTTTTCTTCAACCTGTTCATAATCAGTTGGTGACTAGACCACAGCAGAGCATATTGTAGACAGAAGACGAACTTAAGGCATGTGTTGTGTTGTCCAATAAAGAAACTGATGTCTTCTTTTATTTCGTTTATTGTCAACTGTATTGTCACACGTGTTATACTCATGTTCTATCACATCTCTACTCTCCTGCTTCCGTAGTAGGCGTGTCCTTAACTATACTACATTTTCCTCCCTTTGTAGTTTTTTTTTTTTCTAACACTACAAAATACATGTAACTCTAACATTGTAGTATCAACCTTTTAACCTGTTGTCTTAAAGTAAAATCTCACATTCTTAATGTTTCAAATCAAATCTTCCATTTCTTTTACTTTAACATAAGTATTCTATATCATAAACATAAACAGAAATACATCTCTTCTGTATTATCAAAGACAATTTTCACATTCTGAAGCGGGCTGGTTTCTTGACAACCATCCCTGATCTGGTGGTTGGTTGATCTGGTGGTTGAGGTTCTGGTGGTACAATCACAGTGTCTTCAGGAATCTCTACCGCAGGCAGGTGCTGTGTTTGTGATGTATCCTCAGGCTCTCTCATGCCCAGGTTTGGTATCACTGGTTCAGGGATGTTAAACTCCAGTGGCAAGGGTGCATGTCGGAGGTGCTTGACATTCCTTATCACGAGAGTTCCATTTTCAGTATTGACCAGTTCAAAAGAAGTGTCAGAAGTATTTCTTAGTATGACATAGCGAGCATCTTTGTATTTTGCATCTAGTTTGCTGTTCTCCAAGCTTGCAATGTGTACAATGTCTCCTATTTTGAAATTATGTTCTTTTGCTCCATGTTTCTTATCTGCATATTCTTTCATTTTGCTTTTGTATTCATCATGATGCTTTCTGATAACGCATTCCTCATTTTCTTCCTTCTCCAAGGTTGGTAGTTTTGTGCGCATATCCCTTCCAAAGATAAGGTAGGCTGGAGTTTCACCTGATGCTCTGTGGGTAGTTGCGCGATAAGCCATGAGAATCTTTGGCAGTTCCTCTTTCCAGTTCTTTCCCTCACATTTGGCTGCCCTGAAGGCCTTTTTCAGGTATCGATGGAAACGTTCTATTTTGCCATTACTCTTAGGGTAGTAGGGAGACGCCTTAATGTGTTTGATTCCACAAGCTTTAAGAAAAACTTCAAAAAGATTCGCCACAAATTGTCTGCCATTATCAGTCACGACCTCTAGAGGGTATCCAAAGCGTGCAAAGATTTTCATCAGTTCACCGATGACAGTTTGTGATGATATGTCTGACAAAACTACCGCTTCAGGATAAGACGTATAGTAATCAATGACAGTCAGTATGTACTGGGTGCCTATCGGACCAACGAGATCTATACCTAACTTTGTCCAAGGCTTTGGAGGTAACTCAAGCAGTTGGAGTGGCTGATCTTCATGTAGTGGTTGATTCAGAACGCAAGCATTGCAATTCCTGATCATCCTCTCTATATCAATGTCCATATTTGGCCAATAGAATTTGTGTCTCAAAAATTGTTTTGTTCTCACTACACCTTGATGTGTTTCATGTGCTATGTTCATTGCTTGTTTTGTTTTACCTTTCGGCAGCACAATCCTGTGCGCCCTCAGGATCAATCCGTTGTGTGTTGATAACTCGTCTGAGCATCTTCTATAAGGTTGCATTTCCTCAGTCACCTGTGTCGGCCACTGTCCCGTTTCTATGATTGAAATGAGTCGTTGTAGTAGGTCATCCTCTTGTGTGTCTTTTCTGATGTCATCGAGTGTCATGGCTGGTACTTCACTTGTGATGACGGAAAGTACTCTGTCCATATATGTGTCAACATATTCATTGTCTTCTGTTACAGACAAAGGCAGTCTTGAGAGAGAATCCGCTACATTACACTTTCCTGCTATATGTTCAATTGTGTATTCAAAAGGGTGCAGTCTCATCCCAAGTCTCTGAATTCGTGGTGGTAACATTGTTGCTTTTTCTGGATTAAACATATAAATCAAAGGTTTGTGATCTGTCTGTAAAGTAAACTTGCTTCCCCATAAGTATGTTTGAAAGTGTTCTACAGCCCAGACGCATCCTAGAGCCTCCCGTTCTATTTGCGAATAGCGTCTCTCTGTGGCGGTCAGTGAGCGGCTAGCATAAGCAACCGGTTTGTTTTGACCATTTGACTGTTTCTGAAGCAGTACA
Organism: Sardina pilchardus; assembly: GCF_963854185.1. Classification (NCBI taxonomy): domain Eukaryota; kingdom Metazoa; phylum Chordata; class Actinopteri; order Clupeiformes; family Clupeidae; genus Sardina; species Sardina pilchardus. The sequence goes on from NC_085013.1 coordinate 1,533,386, forward strand.
GCTCCTAATCCTATTGGACTAGCATCAGAGATCACAGTAGTTGGTGCATCTAGCTTGAAGTAGGCTAAGCATGGTTGCCTTACCATTGCTCTTTTCATGTCAGAAAATGACTTTTCAGTCTCTTTTGTCCATTGCCATTCTTGACCTTTTCTTGTCAGTCTCCTAAGTGGCTCTGATAGGTTGGCATAGTTTGGAATGAACTTCATCAAATATCCACATGTGCCTAAGAATGAACGGAGTTGTGCAACATTCTCAGGTCTGGGTGCTTTGCTTATGGCCTCTACTTTCTTTGGATCCGGTTTTATTCCTTCTCCTGAAATGACATGTCCTAGTATTTCAATCTGTTTCAATCCCAGCACACATTTGTCCTTGTTAAGTGGCAATCCTCTCTCTTGGAATCTTTGAAATACTTTTCTCAGTCTCTCTTCCAGCTGATTATCATCATCTGCATACAGAACCATATCATCCATGTAGCATACAATTCCAGGCATTCCACTTATCAAAGAGTCCATAGCCTTCTGATAGGCTTCAGGTGCTGATGACAATCCGAATGGTACCTTTTTGTATCTGTAACAGCCTCTGTGTGTAATGAATGTTGTCAGCTTTCTTGATTCTGGGTCTAACTCAAGACCGCTTGCAAAATACTGTCAACAGTTGGTACGGGATGCCTTTCTCGAATGACAGCCTTGTTTGCCTCTCTGAGGTCTACGCATAGCCTCATCTCTGCTGTGTCTTTCTTTGGTGTGAGCAGTAAATTTGACACCCATTCAGATCCTTCATTAACTTCTTCTATGATATCCTGCTCAAGCATTTTGTCTAATTCCTGATTCACAGCTTCTTTCATGTGATATGGAATTTGTCTCAGTTTCTGTGCTACGGGTGGTACTGATGTATCCACAGTTACTTTGTGTGTGTAGCCATTCACTTTTCCTAGTCCTTTAAAAAGTCCTTCATATTCTTTGAGCAGATTCTGAAATCTCTCTGCTGAATGTTCTATTGCTTTGACTGTTTCTTTCCTGTTCAATATTTTCAGTGAGAAGCTAGACATCCTTCCTAACAATGCTTCTACATTGCCTCTGATCACATAGACTTCATCCTTTATTTTACTGTCCTTCCAGCGAAGACCTGCTTCAAAGAAACCAATGCATGGTAAAGGTGTTTTCCCAGCAAACAATTAACGTTCTGCTAACTTTCACTAACGTTAGCTTTTGGTTCCCCTATGGTTCGTTTTTCAGCAACCTACTAATAACGTTTAGAGAACATTATCTCCAGGTTGTCAAAACAAATAACGTTCCCCTAACGTTTTTACAACTAAAGAAAAAAACGTTATATTCTGGTTGAATCCCAGCAAGCAAATAACGTTAGCCGCTGGTTCTCCTGTGGTTAGTTTATCAGTAACCTTCTAATACCCTGGAGAGAACGTTAGCTCCAGATTATCAAAGTTTCCCGAACGTTATTACAACTAAAGAAAAAAACGTTATATTCTGGTTGCATTTCTCTTTTCACACAACGTTGCTACTTAGTTGTTTTTAGGTATCTTATTTGCATAACCATATCGGTATTCTCTGGTGATGTGCGTGGGGTTGATTGATGAAAATCGCCCCAGAGTTTCTATGAGTTTCCAATTGAACACGGCCAGCAGCCACACTGCAAAGTCGGAATAATTTGTTGCAAAATCGACATATAGCCCTATTCTATTCTTCCCCCCTCTGTTGGATTGATATTCGGCCGACCAAAGCCAGCCCGTCAGCTAAAGGGGCCAGCGCGAGAAACTAGGTTGAGAAACTTTCATCTCGGGTCCGTGAGTTCTGGGGTGTTGGTGTTTTAGCAGACTCAACCTCGCTAACTTTAAGACATTTGGATAACACAGAGATATAAAGTTACTCACGTAGGCTGGCTGTATGGTATCGATCACATTCTTCCCATCGTTCTCCATGCACTTGTTCCATTAAGTCCAACAGGCTTTTAAAAAACACTGTACAGGGTGAACCGGGTGGAAGAGCTAGCTAGCCATAGTCCCAGGCAGGCACACAACGATTTCATGCTAACTAATCTGACGAATAGTTTTGGATTAATCCATAATCGATTAGAGTGGCACCTGAAATGCATTCATGTTTTTAAAGCTTTATTTGTTATGAAAATATGATGATGAGGACTCCAATGAATTATTTCTCAAACGTTGAGACTGCATCTTAAACAGCACAATGTTCCCGGGGGAGAATTGTTTTATATTAACACGTAGTCCAAGTTATAGCCTATGTTACTGTGCTGTTCACTCAGCCGATCCCACAATTCCCAGTCCCAATTTAAAACAAAATAAACCAAAATCCATCATAATTCTGAACCGAGGACTTTTAATGGCATACGATGCAATAAAAACAGCCAGTTTTGAATGTTGAAACAGTGTGTTAGGCTAGCGCCTGCTCTGCTTATGTTTTGATCTGACTAATCGTTTATTATAGGAAAAGACACCGTAGACAAGAAAGTATTAGACCTAACCGCATTTAAATACTTAGCTGACACATAGTCATATTAACGGGCCGTATTCGTCGCAGTTCAGCAAGCAGCTAATGGTAAGTGAAGATTCATATAGCCTACTATACATTGCCTTAGCCATCAGAGACGTTCGCTCTCCCAGGTTACAGATAAGCTGTCGTCGCAGACGGCGAGTGTGCAGCGAGCCATGCAAGGATGTCACTCTAATTCTACATATTTTTTCCCCCTTTACACTTTGTTGCTGGGAGGTTAGGGGAACGTTAATGCAACCAAATATAGTAAAGTTCCCTAAAGGGTAGGAGAACGTTCTGCTAACCAAAATAAACAACCAGAAAAAAACGTAGTATTTTCGTCAAGAAAACTTTCCTGGGGAACCTTGTGGCAACTTTCGCAACTTTCAGGCAACGTTTTCCTAACCAGGAAAAAAACGTTCTAAAAACGTTCTCCTAACCAGAAATTGTTAGCTGGGTTCTGTCCATATGCATAAAACTTCTTCGTTGTCGGTTTCAGCTTTGTGTTTCTTTTGAACAGTCTATTGTAAAGACCATCTCCTATGAAGTTTCTGCTACTTCCTGTGTCAATTATCATTTTCACTTTTTGATCATTAATCTGGATTGTCTCTTTGCCTTCAGGATTTATTGAATAAACAAATTCATCTGAGTCATCTGATGTCTGCTCATTCACTACTCTAACAGGTTTTTCTGATTTCCCTTGCTGTGTGTCAGTTTTGCTTTTACTGCTTTCTTTTTCTCCTGTTGAGCTGTTCTTCTTTCTACAAACTCTGGCATAATGACCAATCTTCTTGCAGTACAGGCATTTAGCTGTTCTAGCTCCACATTCATCTGCTTTATGGGAAGACAGTCCGCATCTATGACATGTAGGACCGCTTTCATCATTATCTGCGTCTGTTCCACGTCCTCTCCCCTTCTTTTCGTAGGCATAGCGCGGTGCGCGGCTGCTCCTATTGAAGTTCACGTGACTATCACTCTGTTTGCTTTCGGACAGACTGGACAGTGCCTTAGCTTCGGCCTGTGCAGCTTCAAAAACTCTCGCTACCGTTAGCGTTCTGTCCAAAGTGAGCCCTTCTTCCTGTAGCAATTTATCACGCAGTCTTTTATTGACACATTTCTCAACGATTTGGTCACGTATCATATCAGGCTCAAGTGCCGCGAAGTCACACGATCTAGCCAGTTCTCTCAGTGCATTCACATACGCATCAATGGTCTCTTCCTGACTTTGTGTTCTTTGTCTGAATTTATGCCTTTCCAAAACTACATTCCTCCGAGGGGTGAAGTAGGTATCTAGAGCGCGCACTGCTTGTGCATATGTGCCTTTCACACCTGGCAGATTTGCAAAAATTCGTTGCACTGGCATGCCTATACAGTGTAACAAAGTAGCTCTCCTCACCTCATCCGCATGATGTATGGATCCACTGGCTATCTCAAAAATGTTGTAGGAGTCCATCCAAAGAGTATATTCCGTATACAAATCTACAGCTCCCATGTTCAGAGGGTTAGGTGGTGATATTTGTGCCATTGTATATCCAACAACTTGTGGTTCTAGTGTTCTTCTGACCATTTGGATGACTCCTGAATCCTTTCAATCCTCGTCGCCATAAATGTTGTGTTGTCCAATAAAGAAACTGATGTCTTCTTTTATTTCGTTTATTGTCAACTGTATTGTCACACGTGTTATACTCATGTTCTATCACATCTCTACTCTCCTGCTTCCGTAGTAGGCGTGTCCTTAACTATACTACAGCATGTATAGGCTCTTTAGATCAATAGCAGGTATACAGTAGGTCTAACATCTGTCTACGACGTTCTCAGCGCAGAGAAATTACTTGCGGCGGGCGAGGTGTAAAATGCGCACCATTAGTTTCTGTGGGATTGCTCACGAAGTTCACACTGATATAAATGACACTTGACAGAGCGCGATCTTTCCGATGGCAGCCTATTATTAGGCTACATTAATGCAGTTTATTTGTATAATAGCCATTCCCGGGTAGATAGCCTATTCCAGTTTTTAAATTGCAAAAGGCCTACATTTCTACTTGTTCGCCAGCCTCAGGCAGTAGGCCAGCGTTTCTCAAACTGTGGGGCACGGCCCACTGGGGCGCAGAGACATGCAGTATGGTGCCCGAATTTAATTGCAGCGGAAACAAACATTCATGTTCGACACGAGCGCAGTGAGATTGAACGATATCTTGGCTATCTGTCCAACGACACAATAAATTGCTGTTCTGCGAATTCAAAGAACTGCATGTTTTTCCTTGCAAGTGGACAAGGCCACTGACAGTAGCCTAACAAAGGTGGTTTAGTTATGTCCGCTTTGTTAACTTGACAGCGAGCGAAGATATTCTATTCTGTCAAAAGTAGGACCACTGATGAGCTATTCAACATTCTCAACAATTACCCTAGTCTACCTGGCAGAATATGACATCAAATGGGAAAACTGTGAGGGACTCGGATGGCGCACAGACGATAATACAGTTTTTCTCAAATGCTAAAACACATTTCACAAACGTTTCCTCCATGTTCCCCAATGTCTAAACACAATACCCTTTTCTAAAGCTACATAAGCACAACCACACCTTCTCACTTCAAAACTCAAACTTTCACACCAAAAGAGCAGCTCGAAGCTTTCAAAAATGTAAACACTATACACATCATTACACACTACAGCAAAACAATTGAAAACACAATGCTCAATTTGTGAGAAGGTTCTTTGTTTCATACTGCCAATGCATATTTGTAAAAAACTTGAGAGTAACGGATCCTCCTAGATCTCTGCAGAGGATTAGGCCTTTGAAGAGTTATTTTCCAAAACGCTATATTCACCATTTTACTAATGAATTTCAATTGTCATAAATATATTTTGTTTTTCAAGTAATCTCAGTGAAACTGTATTGGGTTATGTTTAGTTACAGTAATTTTCTTTACTCAATAAAAACAAAACAACTGCATTTTTATTGATATTACCTGAAACACACAATTACTGTAAATACAGTAACATGATTTGTTACAGTTTTTCTCAAATGCTAAAACACATTTCACAAACGTTTCCTCCATGTTCCCCAATGTCTAAACACAATACCCTTTTCTAAAGCTACATAAGCACAACCACACCTTCTCACTTCAAAACTCAAACTTTCACACCAAAAGAGCAGCTCGAAGCTTTCAAAAATGTAAACACTATACACATCATTACACACTTCAGCAAAACAATTGAAAACACAATGCTCAATTTGTGAGAAGGTTCTTTGTTTCATAACTGCCAATGCATAGAGTAATGGATCTTCTTAGATCTCTGCAGAGGATTAGGCGAGTTATTTTCCAAAACGCTATATCCACCATTTTACTAATGAATTTTCATAAATATATTTTTTACATTTTGTTTTTCAAGTAATCTCAGTGAAACTGTATTGGGTTATGTTTAGTTACAGTAATTTATCTTTACTCAATAAAAACAAAACAACTGCATTTTTATTACCTGAAACACACAATTACTGTAAATACAGTAACATGATTTGTTACAGTACAGTAATGCCTATAAAATGGATTTATAGCGTTTTGGAAAAGAGCTCGTCATTTAGAGTTGTGAGTTTCATATCAAGAGTACAAAAATTCTCCAAGTACTAGCCTGGCAAGCCAAACTACACAAAAAAGTATGGGCAAAAATATTTTTGGCCACTAGGGTGCGTCTAGATTTCTAGGCTATCCAAGTACACTACTGTAACACAACTCAATGCAAAAACCGGAATCTAATGCACACAACAGTACTCTTGAAAACGTGATCAGGGTGTGAAATTCTTTTATTTTCTTCGTTTCGTTTCTTCGAGATTCTTTTATTTTCTTCACACACACACACCACAGTCACTATGCGCATTAGCAACAAGTGTCTTCATTTTTGAGTCGTTGTGTGTAATGAATGACGCCAGGTATGTTCATTGTGTTCAGTTATTGCTGACTGTGGCAAGCATTTTGCATCACATGAGCTTTCATTTGAGAATATGTTTTGCAACATGTGTTTTAGCAAGGAAAAATGTGCTTAGATTTATGAGAACGGAGGATTGTGTTTTGAGAATTGTGTCTTCATGTGAAATGTGTTTATGGTATTGAAAAATTGTGGCTAGATTTAGTAAATGTGTTTAGACAATTGGTCATTTGGTTTAGAGGATTGGCTTTTGTGTTTTAGCATTTGAGAAAAACTGTACAGTACAGTAATGTACACTACTGTAACACAACTCAATGCAAAAAAACAGAATCTATTGCACACAACAGTACTCTTGAAAACATGATGTGTGAAGTTCTTGTATTTTCTTCATTCACACCACACACACCCACACCACAGTCACTGTGCGCATTAGCAACAAGTGTCTTCAAATTTGAGTCGTTGTGTGTAATAAATGATGCCTGGTGTGTTCATTGTGTTCAGTTATTGCTGACTGTGGCAAGCATTTTGCATCACATGAGCTTTCATTTGAGAATATGTTTTGCAACATGTGTTTTAGCAAGGAAAAATGTGCTTAGATTTATGAGAACGGAGGATTGTGTTTTGTGAATTGTGTCTTCATGTGAAATGTGTTTATGGTATTGAAAAAATATGGCTAGATTTAGTAAATGTGTTTAGACAACTGGTCATTTGGTTTATAGTATTGGCTTTTGTGTTTTAGCATTTGAGAAAAACTGTAAATGGCCTGCAGACCGTGATAGAGGAGGATAGCGCCCGATGCGCAACGGACGGACTGTTTCATTCATAGGGAGGCGCTCGCATCAGGGCCTAACCTGACTAAGATTTTGAACGAGGTTGTGAGAGCGGTGAGCTTCATTTAGCCTATAACACAATGGTAGCCTTTAGTTGGCCCTTTTTCTGTATTTTTGGAAATCGACAAAAACGGACGATATTGGTCATTGATTTAGATTTTTATTTTCTCTATTTCTGACCTGATATTTCTCTGTAGCCTAACTGTTATTTGTTACTGAGGTATATTTAGCAAGTGACGTTATGTCAATACATTTGACAATTTTGAGCTTGACCTATAGGCTACTACTTTCTTAGAGTGATGATGATGGACAGGTGGGGCTCGAGAAAGCCCCCTTGATCAAAGTGGGGAATGAAAGAAAAAGTTTGAGAACCACATGTAGCGCCTCAAAATAATTAACTAGGCTACTGCTCTTCCACTTGTTTTTTACTAGAAAACAAGCATTAGCATCCCAAATCAAATCAAGAAATATTAAAATTCTTGACTGATTGTCAATATCAAAACCATTGTGACACATTCAAATTCTTATAATGTATTTTTCACTGGCTATGGCTCCTAACTGATGCATGAGATAGATAGACCTAAATATATGGATGGATAGATGGATAGATAGCCTACAGAACATCTATGATTCTGTAAATAGCTATATTGTATTGGATGTGAGTTGTATCTGTCTACAACACCACTAAATGACATTGAGAAACCCATACTGGTATATTATATTCACCTAACAACCATAGTATATTGTGGTCTAGGCTATGGGCCCATGTGTCTGGCAAGGGGCCTGCACTTAAAGATTGTGCTGATACCTTTTGCACCCATTTTTTTGGGTGGCCCCCAAAATAAGCCATACCCCCCCCCCCCTCTAAACACCCCCTGCCCCCAACTTCATAAAATCTCACTCCAGCCAAACACCAAAAGTTGGCAACCCTGTAAAATGTCAAATACAGTTTTCAGCTCATTTTCAGCTCTGAAGAAAACCCGTTCAGAAATTAGGCCATTTGAGCAAAAGTGGAAGTGTAAAATGTTTTTTTTGCCAGTGGTTCTTAACTGGTCTGGTTTTGGAACCCATAATTTCACATGTTCATAAAGTTGTGACCAACTATATATATATATTTAGCGTTCAGGCCAACGAATATGGTGAGGTAGCCTACATAAGACACGCAGATGTTTGGCATTACATTTGTGAAGTCTTTAACTGCTGCTACCTTTCAAAGTACTACTCGACAGGTTTGTCTTTGACAGGGATGCGTTGTTTCCATGTGGCATTTTAGTTCGAATGGTTTTATGCTCTCATGTGCACCCCACACACTTAATTTGTCAATTAGTGAATCATATTCTATCTTACTTCAAGTATTAAGGGTTGCAGCCAACTTGCGTTTCACATGATATCTTAAAATGATGCATACTTTTATAAAATTAGCTCCCTAACATTATATCTAACATGACCTGTCACATGACCTTGTCTTTGTTCTTGCCATGGCAATGACTGAACCCTGGTATTTCAAATTAGTGCACTGCAAGTGCATCAAGAAAGGTCTCGCCTTTGAATGTTAATGGCGAATCGTAGACTAGGATTTTGGGGTGGCACCTGGGGTGGCCAATTGAATCTCAAGGGTGGCCTGTGCCACCCGGAGCCACCCCTCTGGCTACGCCCCTGAAGCTAGATACAATCCAGATAAGCAAAAAATCAGATTTCGACTGCCAGTGTGAACTAGCTAATCGAAATCCGATTCTTTGCTTATCTGGAAGAATCCTTCCAACAGTTTGAAGCGGAGCTTGCCACCGATTAGTTTCGGTTTCTGTCGCGCAAATGCTCACATGCATGCATGCATTTAATGAACACTCACCTAGTTGTATTGTTCTATGTTTAATCACATCAAATTACCAAGTATTTCATCCTGATGGCAGAAACGTTTGTTTTCGTTGCTACAGCAACCTGTCAGATCTGTTACTAATGTGACCCAGTCTGAACAGAGCCATATCCGATTTGGACACTTGCTAAAGGCAGTGTGAACAGTCAGCCCTAAAAATCGGATATGAGAAAGAATCAGATTTGAATCAGATTCGTCTGCAGTCTGAACGCGGCCTCATAGGGGGAGAACCATAGACCTAAAAGAAATGGACAAACAGACTCCGTTGTTCTCCATCCTGTACATTGCTGTAACTCGTCTGATAGATGGGATTTTCCGAACAACTGTCAATCCATTATTAACGTTCGTTTTTAATATTATTATTATGTTTGCCTCTAGGTAATGCTTTACCCTATCAAACAGTTGGCTACCGTAGGCTACACGCTTTTTCACTGATCTTGCGAATGACTTTCCGTCATGGTTTTCGTGCAGGCTGGACTGAGCTTCTTATCCAAACATTACGGGGAATCTCCTGTCGAACATTAGCTTCCCTCCAACCGACATGCTAACTATACTTCTTTACGGGAAGCCAACGTTATATACGGGGAAGACGTGAATTAGTTTTGCCTTCGATACCCTATATAGAATATACAGAAAGGGAGACAAAGGGCACGAAGTTATGGGATCGCAAAAAAATCTGCAATCTATGGCCGTCCAATGGAGTTAGCAGAGGGTTGATAAACAGCTCAATTCGTATTTCTACTTCCGGGAATATTCCTGCCCCCTTGGGGAGAACGACCACTCGCTAAATACTTCCGCATGGTACTGCAAGAGTTTCTCCTAAAATCCACTTTTCTCTGGATATAATTTTTTTTGTGTAGAAATCGTAATATTGTATGCGAAAGGGGGGTCAAATATACATAATACATAAAATACACACGGCTGAGTATTAGATATTTTAAGTCCCTTAATTGTTCTAAAAAGCCTTTCAAACGTGTCAATGACGTCATTCATTAGCAGGATGCTATTGTGTTATGGGCAACAACGACCAAGCCTGTGAGAAACCAAAGGGCCATAAGTAATTATTCATTCAACTTTCGACCTATAACCCATATTGAGCTTGCAGAAACTAAAATCCAATCTTCGATTTTTTAATGACAATCAGGTGAAACAGACCAATTTAGCCGTCTAGCCCCATAGACCCCCATTGTTTGATCACTTGCTCGTGATCGCCCCTAGTGGAACTGCAACAGGAACTGCAGGTTCAATGCAGGTACATACAATGGAGTTAATAGCGAGTGGACCGGCTCTCCATAAATGGGCTCTGGCCAGACCTTGCTTTGTGCACTGGTGCACAGCCATGTTGAAACAGAAAGTGGCTATCCAAACTGTTCCCACAAAGTTTCAATTTTTTTCTTTTATTTTATTTATAAGGACAGTACACATTAATTTACATTTCTGTAAAATGTACCAGTGTTAGCCGGCCGGCTAATTTTCATCCGTTGTCCTTTGGTAAGATGTAAATAACCACTGATTTGACTTGGTCAAAGATGCCAAGTCAGCACTAAAAATACAAAAGTACACAAAGCACACAAAACACAGAGCAAAGAAGCATTTCTGCTTGCAGCTATTTCATTTTAGCTTTATCTTTCCATTTTAATCCGTATTGCAGTCTGTAGTTGGGGTTTTGTTGCCTAGGAAGGCTTGATGCCGAAACGCGTTTGTTTTTTTAGGCATGGTGCTACAATAAAGAATAAAAAGATAATGAACTAGTGAGTGCGGTTCTTTTGCACATTAGTATTAATAAACATATCAATGGTGGTATCCAGTAGTCCCTGTCGTCCTCCCTCTCTTATTGTACTGTATGTCTGGTGTGAATGAGAATTGTGCTGATTGTGTTTTAATGCATTTGTTAATAAATGACTTTTGTTTGGATGAAACCACGTCTCATGCTCTCTTAGTTAATGAACCTGAGTACCTTTTTACCTCCTGGAATCAGACAGTGATTCGGATCACTCCCAAAATGTAATAGTTTCTTCCTTGGGTCATTTCAGACCTTTCCTGAATTTCATTGAATTCTATCCATAGCTTTTTGAGTTATCTTGCTAACAAACAGACAAACAGACAAACAAACAAACCCTGATGAAAACATAACCTTCTTGGCAGGTAATAAATAGAGTGATATTAATATATTGGCTACTGTTATTACATTATTAAAGCATTTTCCTCCCAAACCAATGTAATAACCAGCCAATAACATAATACGTTATTACATTATTGGCTAAAAGTTATAGCATTATGGGTTCAAAACTTTTATTACGTTATTGACTTTTGATTAGGTTTGATTAGGAGCTTTATTACATTAAAAACAACGGCTACAATTGTACTAAAGCATTGTTGTTGTAGACGATTGAGAGAAACTGCTTTTATGATGTGCACAAGAGATAAGATGATTTGGAGTTCGAACAAGCAGTTTTACAGTTTTTGCCGATTGCTTACATAATTTGGCTCGTGCACACAAGCCATATGTAAGACATAGGCTAGCATTTGGAGATAAACAAAACATTCTTGCAACAAGATGATACACACAAATAAAAAAGGTGAAACTGTTGGATTTGGAGTTTTGAAAAAAGACACTGAGCTTTGACAATGTGTGTAAGCACAGGTGTCATTTCAGCATCTCATGTTGTGCCTCACATTTTGCACTATTAACTCTTTAGTATGGACAACTTTCTATAGTGGTTGTACTGATCAGATCATCATTTTCTTCCTTCAGAAGCATCCTGGCAGTTAGTTAGAAGGCCTACAGTTTTACAGCTCCAGGTTATTTGTAGTACAATAATCCTCTCTTTAACACTTTAGAATTAAGTACACAAGTTGGGTGTCACAATTGATGATGACCTGACAGCCGTATGAAAGCTATATACCAAATAAGCATTTTATCATCAGAAGAACATCAATAGACTTAGAGATCTCTAAACATGACTTGGAAAAACTCATTCATGCTTTCATTTCCAGCAGGGTTGACTACTGCAATGGGCTTTTTACTGGACCTAAAACAAAAAGGTTCTTACGAAGGCCAAGAGGACAGACCACATGCCTATTCTTAAATTCCTGCACTGGCTTCCAGTAACATTCTCTTCTCAAAATTCAGAATTCTTTCAAATTCATTGGTTGTTGTTTCCATTACGACCACTGGGTGGCACACCTTATCCATAAAATCCACTTCTCTCTGTCAGAAAATTGTACGGAGTGGAAATGGACCACTATATGAACAAGATGAGCTTATATCAGATAGCATTTAAATAATAATAATAAAAAAGGTCAGTTCAGACAATAACAAGCAATATTTCTGAATTATGTACATTCTCTTATAAGGGGTTCTTTGGATGCTATAGAACCATGCAGGCTTTAATGAACCCTTGATTTAAGGTTCTCTTCTTGATGAATCCTTTAAATTTCAAAATGGTTGAAAAGACCATTTAGGGGTGACATACTGTATGAGACAAAATCTGTAGAAACAAGGAAGATTTTACATTTGTTCCGGGGAATACAGACTTCTTCCAACAGGTTCCTTCAACAATATACCACATCCCCAGTCTACATTAAAGAGATCACATATCGAACCTTACTGAAATTGAATCTTGAAATTATAACTAAACAATATTAAAGGCAATGCATACTGTAGCTGTCATACTATTGTGTAATTACATTTGACACACAATACAAGTGAGCATTAAGTGCCTATATTGTAGTGACAGGTTCGGCAAGGTCTGTGTTAAACAGACAGTAATTAATTTCATATTCACCCAAATGCGAATAACTTCTCATTTTCCTAAATCTCCTCTATGTCTTGGGAATGGATTTCTCTGGATTGGTAACCTTGACATTTTGCACACAGACATTTTGCTCAATAATTAAAAAATAATAATAATAGAAAAAAAAATAGAAAAAATAAGAAAGTAGAATTTATTCATAATCCCAGAGGCAACCTACCAACATCACTCACCATGAGCATTACCATTGCCATACAGGCTCATATCCAGTTTACATCTAAGCAAGGGGGACTCTAAACACTAAAGTGAATATGTAAGAATGTTCAAAATAATGTTAACTATCTTTTTCAAGTTGGAAAACTCTGTAATGCCTACTGTACCTGTCTCTTTCCCCAGATGATTCACAGGACTCACAATGCAATACAAATAAGGGTAAAACACCTGTGAACCATTCTTGGAGGAATTCCTTGGATGTATATCCCCCCACTTCTGCAGGTATTTTCTTAGAATGAACAGTTATGTAATGACTTAGTAACCCATGTATTAACTAGAAGGGATTTGTGTTGCAAATGTTCTTCATGTAGGCCTAGATTAACTATCCATTGTGTTTAATATGTACGCTCAGTCACAGATTTTTCCAGGTGGGTGTGTGACAGTTTGACGATGGCTTTGAGAGGCAACGAGTGGAAACTCACATGGCAGAGATGCCATCTGAGTTCCATTTCTCTAAGTGTTCTGTGTGGAGAATGAATTTCATTTGATTGATGGAGTCTCTTCGGAGCAGCGTCACGCGTCATAACGATGATGAGCGACTTCCTTCTGTTTTCCTGGCGTCCCGCATGGGGCAAATGGGGGCTGAGGGGGGAGGGAGAGAGAGTAGTCTATCTTCTTCTCCTCTATTCTCTCTCTCTCTCTCTTGCATTTCTCCAAAGAGACCCGACGATAATAACAAAAACAACAGCTTCAACATGGGCCTCCAAAATGCGGCTTCCTGCAGCGATACGAGAAAATGACAGTTTCCTTTTCATGAGAGAGGAGAGAGAAATGATGATCATTCATCACAAACCCCTGAAGGATCAGAGGATTAAGATAAGCTTGTTTTTTTCTTCCTCTGCTTCCTCTCTGCACGATGCTGCACCAACAGAGAGACGGAGGGACAGGCAGACAATCCCACTCCTCTTAATTTCCTTCTCCCAGCTGGGACGCCACAGTCACTCTGCTGCCTGACTTAGGATATTTCAAAATGACAGTGAAATACCACACATATCCACACACACACACACACACACACACACATGCACGCACGCACGCACGCACACACACACACACTTATGAAAACAGACACACATGCATTCTTATACACGTTATACACTTGCCATACTGTACTTACACACTGCACTTTTGCCCCCTTCACATTTGATATGTTTATCAAATTCTTCTAAATCTATTTCTTTCTCATTATAAATAGACACTCAACAGTACAATACAACAGTGGGTAGCTCTATGTACTGTATGTCACAAATACAAATCCTTGAATGCATGTATTTGTATTTTTTTGCACATTTGAATATGTGTGAGTGTGATGTGTATTCATTTGCTATAGTTACGACACTGTGTGTGTTGGGGGGGGGGTGCTTAGCTCTGGCTTTGGATCTCTGGTCTGTCGCTCTGGTGCTGATGCACACTGCAGCCTCTGCAAACAGCTGTCTGGGCCTCTGATACCGTCCCTCTGCTGAGCAGCAACAAACGCTGCCGCCGCTGCCACTGATGCTGCCGCGCTCTGAATACAACTCCCAGATTACAGATGGCACTAAAACCATGGCCTCACCCGGATTTACAACATGTAAACACTGATGGGGTAATCCTACCCCTGGTTGGGGTGGGAAGTGTGTGTGTGTGTGTGTGTGTGTGTGGGGGGGGGGGGGGGGGGGGGGGGTTAGAGGCTGGCAACAGCTGGCACTGGCACAAAGCAGGGTTCACTGTTCCACTTAGTGTAATGGTGCCCATGTTACTGTTGCTGAGTCTAAATCATGTCTTTGTGTGTGTGTGTGTGTGTGTGTGAACTATGAATATCCTTCTGCGTGTGTAGAACCTGACCCTAGAACAGATGCACTATTATTACAGTTAATACCCATGTCCTTCTGCATTTGTGGACTTTCTACTCCAACACTGTATTGTGCGGTATTCTTATGTCTTATGGGCCACTGCAAGAAGAGGAGACGTCCTCTGCTCCTGAAGTCCAGGTGGCCACGGACGGCAGCTGATTCTGCTGCTGTGTGCTGTGTACTGTGTGCTGTGTGCTGGATGAGCGAGAGGCGGCTGTACAGCTCTACGTCTCCCCGGCTCTGGCGTCGCCCAGATGCAGGAGCACGGAAGCAGCTAGAGCTCAGACAACAGCACAGGAGCAGCACCAGTAATCCACACTACAGGCACATGACAACGGAACAACAGAATGAGAGAAAGAAAGAGAGGGAAGAGAGGAGGAGAAAAGAGAGGCCTGTGGCTACAGCTTTTGACAGAAAGACAATCCCCTCTCTCTGTCTGTCGCTCTTGCCTCACTCTATCCCTCTATCCTCTCCTCCCCCTCCTGCTTCCCCCTCTCCATTTTCCTCTTCCTCTCTTTTGTCTATTCATCCATTGTCCTTTACATAATTTCCATCTCCTCGCTTGTCATTAGCCAG